>NW_027616602.1:0-235010 GCF_964187855.1 Myxine glutinosa
CACCAACACAAGTGCAAAAAGTGTTTTTTCAACAATATCACAAGTGCGAAAAGTGGTTTTTCAACACTAACACAAGTGCGAAAAGTGGTTTTGCAACACTAACACAAGTGCGAAAAGTGGTTTTTCCACACTAATAAAAGTGCAAAAGTGGTTTCCTGCACCAACACAAGTGCGAAAAGTGGTTTTTCAACACTATCACAAGTGCAAAAAGTGGTTTTTCAACACTAACACAAGTGCGAAAAGTGGTTTTCCACACTAATACAAGTGCAAAAGTGGTTTCCTGCACCAACACAAGTGGGAAAAGTGGCTTTTCAACACTAACACAAGTGCGAAAAGTGGATTTTCAACACAAACACAAGTGCGAAAAGTGGTTTCCTTCACCAACACCAGTGCAAAAAGTGGTTTTTCAACACTAACACAAGTGCGAAAAGTGGTTTTTCCACACTAATACAAATGCAAAAGTGGTTTCCTGCACCAACACAGTGCGAAAAGTGGTTATTCAACACTAACACAATTGCAAAAAGTGGTTTTTCAACACTAACACAAGTGCAAAAAGTTGTTTTTCCACACTAATACAAGTGCAAAAGTGGTTTCCTGCACCAACACAAGTGCAAAAAGTGGTTTTTCAACACTAACACAAGTGCGAAAAGTGGTTTTTCAACACTATCACAAGTGCAAAAAGTGTTTTTTCCACACTAATGCAAGTGCAAAAGTGGTTTCCTGCACCAACACAAATGCGAAAAGTGGTTTTTCAACACTAACACAAGTGCGAAAAGTGGTTTTTCAACACTATCACAAGTGCAAAAAGTGTTTTTTCCACACTAATACAAGTGCAAAAGTGGTTTCCTGCACCAACAAAAGTGTGAAAAGTGGATTTTCAACACTAACACAAGTGAGAAAAGTGGGTTTTCAACACTAACACAAGTCCAAAAAGTGGTTTCCTTCACTAACACAAGTGCGAAAAGTGGTTTTTCAACACTAACACAAGTGCGTAAAGTGGTTTTTCAACACTAACACAAGTGCGAAAAGTGGTTTTTCCACACTAATACAAGTGCAAAAGTGGTTTCCTGCACCAACACAAGTGCGAAAAGTGGATTTTCAACACTAACACAAGTGCGAAAAGTGGGTTTTCAACACTAACACAAGTGCGAAAAGTGGTTTCCTTCACTAACACAAGTGTGAAAAGTGGTTTTTCAACACTAACACAAGTGCGAAAAGTGGTTTTTCAACACTAACACAAGTGCGAAAAGTGGTTTTTCCACACTAATACAAGTGCAAAAGTGGTTTACTGCACCAACACAAGTGCGAAAAGTGGTTTTTCAACACAAACACAAGTGCGAAAAGTGGTTTTTCAACACTATCACAAGTGCAAAAAGTGTTTTTTCCACACTAATACAAGTGCAAAAGTGGTTTCCTGCACCAACACAAGTGCGAAAAGTGGTTTTTCAACACTAACACAAGTGCGAAAAGTGGGTTTTCAACACAAACACAAGTGCGAAAAGTGGTTTCCTTCACCAACACCAGTGCAAAAAGTGGTTTTTCAACACTAACACAAGTGCGAAAAGTGGTTTTTCCACACTAATACAAGTGCAAAAGTGGTTTCCTGCACCAACACAGTGCGAAAAGTGGTTTTTCAACACTAACGTAATTGCAAAAAGTGGTTTTTCAACACCAACACAAGTGCGAAAAGTGGTTTTTCCACACTAATACAAGTGCAAAAGTGGTTTCCTGCACCAACACAAGTGCGAAAAGTGGTTTTTCAACACTAACACAAGTGCAAAAAGTGTTTTTTCAACAATATCACAAGTGCAAAAAGTGTTTTTTCCACACTAATACAAGTGCAAAACTGGTTTCCTGCACCAACACAAGTGCGAAAAGTGGTTTTTCAACACTAACACAAGTGCGAAAAGTGGTTTTGCAACACTAACACAAGTGCGAAAAGTGGTTTTTCCACACTAATAAAAGTGCAAAAGTGGTTTCCTGCACCAACACAAGTGCGAAAAGTGGTTTTTCAACACTAACACAAGTGCGAAAAGTGGTTTTTCAACACTATCACAAGTGCAAAAAGTGTTTTTTCCACACTAATACAAGTGCAAAAGTGGTTTCCTGCACCAACACAAGTGCGAAAAGTGGTTTTTCACCACTAACACAAGTGCGAAAAGTGGTTTTTCAACACCATCACAAGTGCAAAAAGTGTTTTTTCCACACTAATACAAGTGCAAAAGTGGTTTCCTGCACCAACACAAGTGCAAAAAGTGGATTTTCAACACTAACACAAGTTCGAAAAGTGGGTTTTCAACACTAACACAAGTGCGAAAAGTGGTTTCCTTCACTAACACAAGTGCGAAAAGTGGTTTTTCAACACTAACACAAGTGCGAAAAGTGGTTTTTCAACACTAACACAAGTGCGAAAAGTGGTTTTTCTACACTAATACAAGTGCAAAAGTGGTTTCCTGCACCAACACAAGTGCGAAAAGTGGTTTTTCAACACTAACACAAGTGCGAAAAGTGGTTTTTCAACACTATCACAAGTGCAAAAAGTGTTTTTTCCACACTAATACAAGTGCAAAAGTGGTGCCCTGCACCAACACAAGTGCGAAAACTGGTTTTTCAACACTAACACAAGTGCGAAAAGTGGTTTTTCAACACTAACACAAGTGCGAAAAGTGGTTCTTCAACACTAACACAAGTGCGAAAAGTGGTTTTTCAACACTATCACAAGTGCAAAAAGTGTTTTTTCCACACTAATACAAGTGCAAAAGTGGTTTGCTGCACCAACACAAGTGCGAAAAGTGGTTTTTCAACACTAACACAAGTGCGAAAAGTGGTTTTTCAACACTAACACAAGTGCGAAAAGTGGTTTTTCTACACTAATACAAGTGCAAAAGTGGTTTCCTGCACCAACACAAGTGCGAAAAGTGGTTTTTCAACACTAACACAAGTGCGAAAAGTGGTTTTTCAACACTATCACAAGTGCAAAAAGTGTTTTTTCCACACTAATACAAGTGCAAAAGTGGTTCCCTGCACCAACACAAGTGCGAAAACTGGTTTTTCAACACTAACACAAGTGCGAAAAGTGGTTTTTCAACACTAACACAAGTGCGAAAAGTGGTTCTTCAACACTAACACAAGTGCGAAAAGTGGTTTTTCAACACTATCACAAGTGCAAAAAGTGTTTTTTCCACACTAATACAAGTGCAAAAGTGGTTTGCTGCACCAACACAAGTGCGAAAAGTGGTTTTTCAACACTAACACAAGTGCGAAAAGTGGTTTTTCAACACTAACACAAGTGCGAAAAGTGGTTTTTCCACACTAATACAAGTGCAAAAGTGGTTTACTGCACCAACACAAGTGCGAAAAGTGGTTTTTCAACACAAACACAAGTGCGAAAAGTGGTTTTTCAACACTATCACAAGTGCAAAAAGTGTTT
This sequence comes from Myxine glutinosa, assembly GCF_964187855.1. Lineage (NCBI taxonomy): Eukaryota > Metazoa > Chordata > Myxini > Myxiniformes > Myxinidae > Myxine > Myxine glutinosa. Next base: position 3,431 of record NW_027616602.1, read on the forward strand.
TTTCCACACTAATACAAGTGCAAAAGTGGTTTCCTGCACCAACACAAGTGCGAAAAGTGGTTTTTCAACACTAACACAAGTGCGAAAAGTGGTTTTTCAACACTAACACAAGTGCGAAAAGTGGTTTTTCCACACTGATACGAGTGCAAAAGTGGTTTCCTGCACCAACACAAGTGCGAAAAGTGGTTTTTCAACACTAACACAAGTGCGAAAAGTGGTTTTTCAACACTATCACAAGTGCAAAAAGTGTTTTTTCCACACTAATACAAGTGCAAAAGTGGTTTCCTGCACCAACACAAGTGCGAAAAGTGGTTTTTCAACACTAACACAAGTGTGAAAATTGGTTTTTCAACACTAACACAAGTGCGAAAAGTGGTTTTTCAACACTAACACAAGTGCGAAAAGTGGTTCTTCAACACTAACACAAGTGCGAAAAGTGGTTTTTCAACACTATCACAAGTGCAAAAAGTGTTTTTTCCACACTAATACAAGTGCAAAAGTGGTTTCCTGCACCAACACAAGTGGGAAAAGTGGCTTTTCAACACTAACACAAGTGCGAAAAGTGGGTTTTCAACACAAACACAAGTGCGAAAAGTGGTTTCCTTCACCAACACCAGTGCAAAAAGTGGTTTTTCAACACTAACACAAGTGCGAAAAGTGGTTTTTCCACACTAATACAAGTGCAAAAGTGGTTTCCTGCACCAACACAGTGCGAAAAGTGGTTTTTCAACACTAACGTAATTGCAAAAAGTGGTTTTTCAACACCAACACAAGTGCGAAAAGTGGTTTTTCCACACTAATACAAGTGCAAAAGTGGTTTCCTGCACCAACACAAGTGCGAAAAGTGGTTTTTCAACACTATCACAAGTGCAAAAAGTGTTTTTTCAACAATATCACAAGTGCAAAAAGTGTTTTTCCACACTAATACAAGTGCAAAAGTGGTTTCCTGCACCAACACAAGTGCAAAAAGTGTTTTTTCAACAATATCACAAGTGCGAAAAGTGGTTTTTCAACACTAACACAAGTGCGAAAAGTGGTTTTGCAACACTAACACAAGTGCGAAAAGTGGTTTTTCCACACTAATAAAAGTGCAAAAGTGGTTTCCTGCACCAACACAAGTGCGAAAAGTGGTTTTTCAACACTATCACAAGTGCAAAAAGTGGTTTTTCAACACTAACACAAGTGCGAAAAGTGGTTTTCCACACTAATACAAGTGCAAAAGTGGTTTCCTGCACCAACACAAGTGGGAAAAGTGGCTTTTCAACACTAACACAAGTGCGAAAAGTGGATTTTCAACACAAACACAAGTGCGAAAAGTGGTTTCCTTCACCAACACCAGTGCAAAAAGTGGTTTTTCAACACTAACACAAGTGCGAAAAGTGGTTTTTCCACACTAATACAAATGCAAAAGTGGTTTCCTGCACCAACACAGTGCGAAAAGTGGTTATTCAACACTAACACAATTGCAAAAAGTGGTTTTTCAACACTAACACAAGTGCAAAAAGTTGTTTTTCCACACTAATACAAGTGCAAAAGTGGTTTCCTGCACCAACACAAGTGCAAAAAGTGGTTTTTCAACACTAACACAAGTGCGAAAAGTGGTTTTTCAACACTATCACAAGTGCAAAAAGTGTTTTTTCCACACTAATGCAAGTGCAAAAGTGGTTTCCTGCACCAACACAAATGCGAAAAGTGGTTTTTCAACACTAACACAAGTGCGAAAAGTGGTTTTTCAACACTATCACAAGTGCAAAAAGTGTTTTTTCCACACTAATACAAGTGCAAAAGTGGTTTCCTGCACCAACAAAAGTGTGAAAAGTGGATTTTCAACACTAACACAAGTGAGAAAAGTGGGTTTTCAACACTAACACAAGTCCAAAAAGTGGTTTCCTTCACTAACACAAGTGCGAAAAGTGGTTTTTCAACACTAACACAAGTGCGTAAAGTGGTTTTTCAACACTAACACAAGTGCGAAAAGTGGTTTTTCCACACTAATACAAGTGCAAAAGTGGTTTCCTGCACCAACACAAGTGCGAAAAGTGGATTTTCAACACTAACACAAGTGCGAAAAGTGGGTTTTCAACACTAACACAAGTGCGAAAAGTGGTTTCCTTCACTAACACAAGTGTGAAAAGTGGTTTTTCAACACTAACACAAGTGCGAAAAGTGGTTTTTCAACACTAACACAAGTGCGAAAAGTGGTTTTTCCACACTAATACAAGTGCAAAAGTGGTTTACTGCACCAACACAAGTGCGAAAAGTGGTTTTTCAACACAAACACAAGTGCGAAAAGTGGTTTTTCAACACTATCACAAGTGCAAAAAGTGTTTTTTCCACACTAATACAAGTGCAAAAGTGGTTCCCTGCACCAACACAAGTGCGAAAAGTGGTTTTTCAACACTAACACAAGTGCGAAAAGTGGGTTTTCAACACAAACACAAGTGCGAAAAGTGGTTTCCTTCACCAACACCAGTGCAAAAAGTGGTTTTTCAACACTAACACAAGTGCGAAAAGTGGTTTTTCCACACTAATACAAGTGCAAAAGTGGTTTCCTGCACCAACACAGTGCGAAAAGTGGTTTTTCAACACTAACGTAATTGCAAAAAGTGGTTTTTCAACACCAACACAAGTGCGAAAAGTGGTTTTTCCACACTAATACAAGTGCAAAAGTGGTTTCCTGCACCAACACAAGTGCGAAAAGTGGTTTTTCAACACTAACACAAGTGCAAAAAGTGTTTTTTCAACAATATCACAAGTGCAAAAAGTGTTTTTTCCACACTAATACAAGTGCAAAAGTGGTTTCCTGCACCAACACAAGTGCGAAAAGTGGTTTTTCAACACTAACACAAGTGCGAAAAGTGGTTTTGCAACACTAACACAAGTGCGAAAAGTGGTTTTTCCACACTAATAAAAGTGCAAAAGTGGTTTCCTGCACCAACACAAGTGCGAAAAGTGGTTTTTCAACACTAACACAAGTGCGAAAAGTGGTTTTTCAACACTATCACAAGTGCAAAAAGTGTTTTTTCCACACTAATACAAGTGCAAAAGTGGTTTCCTGCACCAACACAAGTGCGAAAAGTGGTTTTTCACCACTAACACAAGTGCGAAAAGTGGTTTTTCAACACCATCACAAGTGCAAAAAGTGTTTTTTCCACACTAATACAAGTGCAAAAGTGGTTTCCTGCACCAACACAAGTGCAAAAAGTGGATTTTCAACACTAACACAAGTTCGAAAAGTGGGTTTTCAACACTAACACAAGTGCGAAAAGTGGTTTCCTTCACTAACACAAGTGCGAAAAGTGGTTTTTCAACACTAACACAAGTGCGAAAAGTGGTTTTTCAACACTAACACAAGTGCGAAAAGTGGTTTTTCTACACTAATACAAGTGCAAAAGTGGTTTCCTGCACCAACACAAGTGCGAAAAGTGGTTTTTCAACACTAACACAAGTGCGAAAAGTGGTTTTTCAACACTATCACAAGTGCAAAAAGTGTTTTTTCCACACTAATACAAGTGCAAAAGTGGTGCCCTGCACCAACACAAGTGCGAAAACTGGTTTTTCAACACTAACACAAGTGCGAAAAGTGGTTTTTCAACACTAACACAAGTGCGAAAAGTGGTTCTTCAACACTAACACAAGTGCGAAAAGTGGTTTTTCAACACTATCACAAGTGCAAAAAGTGTTTTTTCCACACTAATACAAGTGCAAAAGTGGTTTGCTGCACCAACACAAGTGCGAAAAGTGGTTTTTCAACACTAACACAAGTGCGAAAAGTGGTTTTTCAACACTAACACAAGTGCGAAAAGTGGTTTTTCTACACTAATACAAGTGCAAAAGTGGTTTCCTGCACCAACACAAGTGCGAAAAGTGGTTTTTCAACACTAACACAAGTGCGAAAAGTGGTTTTTCAACACTATCACAAGTGCAAAAAGTGTTTTTTCCACACTAATACAAGTGCAAAAGTGGTTCCCTGCACCAACACAAGTGCGAAAACTGGTTTTTCAACACTAACACAAGTGCGAAAAGTGGTTTTTCAACACTAACACAAGTGCGAAAAGTGGTTCTTCAACACTAACACAAGTGCGAAAAGTGGTTTTTCAACACTATCACAAGTGCAAAAAGTGTTTTTTCCACACTAATACAAGTGCAAAAGTGGTTTGCTGCACCAACACAAGTGCGAAAAGTGGTTTTTCAACACTAACACAAGTGCGAAAAGTGGTTTTTCAACACTAACACAAGTGCGAAAAGTGGTTTTTCCACACTAATACAAGTGCAAAAGTGGTTTCCTGCACCAACACAAGTGCGAAAAGTGGTTTTTCAACACTAACACAAGTGCGAAAAGTGGTTTTTCAACACTAACACAAGTGCAAAAAGTGGTTTTTCCACACTAACACAAGTGCGAAAAGTGGTTTTTCCACACTAATACAAGTGCAAAAGTGGTTTCCTGCACCAACACAAGTGCGAAAAGTGGTTTTTGAACACTAACACAAGTGCGAAAGTGGTTTTTCAACACTATCACAAGTGCAAAAAGTGTTTTTTTCCACACTAATACAAGTGCAAAAGTGGTTTCCTGCACCAACACAAGTGCGAAAAGTGGTTTTTCAACACTATCACAAGTGCAAAAAGTGGTTTTTCAACACTAACACAAGTGCGAAAAGTGGTTTTCCACACTAATACAAGTGCAAAAGTGGTTTCCTGCACCAACACAAGTGAGAAAAGTGGCTTTTCAACACTAACACAAGTGCGAAAAGTGGATTTTCAACACAAACACAAGTGCGAAAAGTGGTTTCCTTCAACAACACCAGTGCAAAAAGTGGTTTTTCAACACTAACACAAGTGCGAAAAGTGGTTTTTCCACACTAATACAAATGCAAAAGTGGTTTCCTGCACCAACACAGTGCGAAAAGTGGTTATTCAACACTAACACAATTGCAAAAGTGGTTTTTCAACACTAACACAAGTGCAAAAAGTTGTTTTTCCACACTAATACAAGTGCAAAAGTGGTTTCCTGCACCAACACAAGTGCAAAAAGTGGTTTTTCAACACTAACACAAGTGCGAAAAGTGTTTTTCAACACTATCACAAGTGCAAAAAGTGTTTTTTCCACACTAATGCAAGTGCAAAAGTGGTTTCCTGCACCAACACAAATGCGAAAAGTGGTTTTTCAACACTAACACAAGTGCGAAAAGTGGTTTTTCAACACTATCACAAGTGCAAAAAGTGGTTTTTCCACACTAATACAAGTGCAAAAGTGGTTTCCTGCACCAACAAAAGTGTGAAAAGTGGATTTTCAACACTAACACAAGTGAGAAAAGTGGGTTTTCAACACTAACACAAGTCCGAAAAGTGGTTTCCTTCACTAACACAAGTGCGAAAAGTGGTTTTTCAACACTAACACAAGTGCGTAAAGTGGTTTTTCAACACTAACACAAGTGCGAAAAGTGGTTTTTCCACACTAATACAAGTGCAAAAGTGGTTTCCTGCACCAACACAAGTGCGAAAAGTGGATTTTCAACACTAACACAAGTGCGAAAAGTGGGTTTTCAACACTAACACAAGTGCGAAAAGTGGTTTCCTTCACTAACACAAGTGTGAAAAGTGGTTTTTCAACGCTAACACAAGTGCGAAAAGTGGTTTTTCAACACTAACACAAGTGCGAAAAGTGGTTTTTCCACACTAATACAAGTGCAAAAGTGGTTTACTGCACCAACACAAGTGCGAAAAGTGGTTTTTCAACACAAACACAAGTGCGAAAAGTGGTTTTTCAACACTATCACAAGTGCAAAAAGTGTTTTTTCCACACTAATACAAGTGCAAAAGTGGTTTCCTGCACCAACACAAGTGCGAAAAGTGGTTTTTCAACACTAACACAAGTGCGAAAAGTGGTTTTTCAACACTAACACAAGTGCGAAAAGTGGTTTTTCCACACTGATACGAGTGCAAAAGTGGTTTCCTGCACCAACACAAGTGCGAAAAGTGGTTTTTCAACACTAACACAAGTGCGAAAAGTGGTTTTTCAACACTATCACAAGTGCAAAAAGTGTTTTTTCCACACTAATACAAGTGCAAAAGTGGTTTCCTGCACCAACACAAGTGCGAAAAGTGGTTTTTCAACACTAACACAAGTGTGAAAAGTGGTTTTTCAACACTAACACAAGTGCGAAAAGTGGTTTTTCAACACTAACACAAGTGCGAAAAGTGGTTCTTCAACACTAACACAAGTGCGAAAAGTGGTTTTTCAACACTATCACAAGTGCAAAAAGTGTTTTTTCCACACTAATACAAGTGCAAAAGTGGTTTCCTGCACCAACACAAGTGGGAAAAGTGGCTTTTCAACACTAACACAAGTGCGAAAAGTGGGTTTTCAACACAAACACAAGTGCGAAAAGTGGTTTCCTTCACCAACACCAGTGCAAAAAGTGGTTTTTCAACACTAACACAAGTGCGAAAAGTGGTTTTTCCACACTAATACAAGTGCAAAAGTGGTTTCCTGCACCAACACAGTGCGAAAAGTGGTTTTTCAACACTAACGTAATTGCAAAAAGTGGTTTTTCAACACCAACACAAGTGCGAAAAGTGGTTTTTCCACACTAATACAAGTGCAAAAGTGGTTTCCTGCACCAACACAAGTGCGAAAAGTGGTTTTTCAACACCATCACAAGTGCAAAAAGTGTTTTTTCAACAATATCACAAGTGCAAAAAGTGTTTTTCCACACTAATACAAGTGCAAAAGTGGTTTCCTGCACCAACACAAGTGCAAAAAGTGTTTTTTCAACAATATCACAAGTGCGAAAAGTGGTTTTTCAACACTAACACAAGTGCGAAAAGTGGTTTTGCAACACTAACACAAGTGCGAAAAGTGGTTTTTCCACACTAATAAAAGTGCAAAAGTGGTTTCCTGCACCAACACAAGTGCGAAAAGTGGTTTTTCAACACTAACACAAGTGCGAAAAGTGGTTTTTCAACACTAACACAAGTGCGAAAAGTGGTTTTCCACACTAATACAAGTGCAAAAGTGGTTTCCTGCACCAACACAAGTGGGAAAAGTGGCTTTTCAACACTAACACAAGTGCGAAAAGTGGATTTTCAACACAAACACAAGTGCGAAAAGTGGTTTCCTTCACCAACACCAGTGCAAAAAGTGGTTTTTCAACACTAACACAAGTGCGAAAAGTGGTTTTTCCACACTAATACAAATGCAAAAGTGGTTTCCTGCACCAACACAGTGCGAAAAGTGGTTATTCAACACTAACACAATTGCAAAAAGTGGTTTTTCAACACTAACACAAGTGCAAAAAGTTGTTTTTCCACACTAATACAAGTGCAAAAGTGGTTTCCTGCACCAACACAAGTGCAAAAAGTGGTTTTTCAACACTAACACAAGTGCGAAAAGTGGTTTTTCAACACTATCACAAGTGCAAAAAGTGTTTTTTCCACACTAATGCAAGTGCAAAAGTGGTTTCCTGCACCAACACAAATGCGAAAAGTGGTTTTTCAACACTAACACAAGTGCGAAAAGTGGTTTTTCAACACTATCACAAGTGCAAAAAGTGTTTTTTCCACACTAATACAAGTGCAAAAGTGGTTTCCTGCACCAACAAAAGTGTGAAAAGTGGATTTTCAACACTAACACAAGTGAGAAAAGTGGGTTTTCAACACTAACACAAGTCCGAAAAGTGGTTTCCTTCACTAACACAAGTGCGAAAAGTGGTTTTTCAACACTAACACAAGTGCGTAAAGTGGTTTTTCAACACTAACACAAGTGCGAAAAGTGGTTTTTCCACACTAATACAAGTGCAAAAGTGGTTTCCTGCACCAACACAAGTGCGAAAAGTGGATTTTCAACACTAACACAAGTGCGAAAAGTGGGTTTTCAACACTAACACAAGTGCGAAAAGTGGTTTCCTTCACTAACACAAGTGTGAAAAGTGGTTTTTCAACACTAACACAAGTGCGAAAAGTGGTTTTTCAACACTAACACAAGTGCGAAAAGTGGTTTTTCCACACTAATACAAGTGCAAAAGTGGTTTACTGCACCAACACAAGTGCGAAAAGTGGTTTTTCAACACAAACACAAGTGCGAAAAGTGGTTTTTCAACACTATCACAAGTGCAAAAAGTGTTTTTTCCACACTAATACAAGTGCAAAAGTGGTTTCCTGCACCAACACAAGTGCGAAAAGTGGTTTTTCAACACTAACACAAGTGCGAAAAGTGGGTTTTCAACACAAACACAAGTGCGAAAAGTGGTTTCCTTCACCAACACCAGTGCAAAAAGTGGTTTTTCAACACTAACACAAGTGCGAAAAGTGGTTTTTCCACACTAATACAAGTGCAAAAGTGGTTTCCTGCACCAACACAGTGCGAAAAGTGGTTTTTCAACACTAACGTAATTGCAAAAAGTGGTTTTTCAACACCAACACAAGTGCGAAAAGTGGTTTTTCCACACTAATACAAGTGCAAAAGTGGTTTCCTGCACCAACACAAGTGCGAAAAGTGGTTTTTCAACACTAACACAAGTGCAAAAAGTGTTTTTTCAACAATATCACAAGTGCAAAAAGTGTTTTTTCCACACTAATACAAGTGCAAAAGTGGTTTCCTGCACCAACACAAGTGCGAAAAGTGGTTTTTCAACACTAACACAAGTGCGAAAAGTGGTTTTGCAACAATAACACAAGTGCGAAAAGTGGTTTTTCCACACTAATAAAAGTGCAAAAGTGGTTTCCTGCACCAACACAAGTGCGAAAAGTGGTTTTTCAACACTAACACAAGTGCGAAAAGTGGTTTTTCCACACTATCACAAGTGCAAAAAGTGTTTTTTCCACACTAATACAAGTGCAAAAGTGGTTTCCTGCACCAACACAAGTGCGAAAAGTGGTTTTTCACCACTAACACAAGTGCGAAAAGTGGTTTTTCAACACCATCACAAGTGCAAAAAGTGTTTTTTCCACACTAATACAAGTGCAAAAGTGGTTTCCTGCACCAACACAAGTGCAAAAAGTGGATTTTCAACACTAACACAAGTTCGAAAAGTGGGTTTTCAACACTAACACAAGTGCGAAAAGTGGTTTCCTTCACTAACACAAGTGCGAAAAGTGGTTTTTCAACACTAACACAAGTGCGAAAAGTGGTTTTTCAACACTAACACAAGTGCGAAAAGTGGTTTTTCTACACTAATACAAGTGCAAAAGTGGTTTCCTGCACCAACACAAGTGCGAAAAGTGGTTTTTCAACACTAACACAAGTGCGAAAAGTGGTTTTTCAACACTATCACAAGTGCAAAAAGTGTTTTTTCCACACTAATACAAGTGCAAAAGTGGTTCCCTGCACCAACACAAGTGCGAAAACTGGTTTTTCAACACTAACACAAGTGCGAAAAGTGGTTTTTCAACACTAACACAAGTGCGAAAAGTGGTTCTTCAACACTAACACAAGTGCGAAAAGTGGTTTTTCAACACTATCACAAGTGCAAAAATTGTTTTTTCCACACTAATACAAGTGCAAAAGTGGTTTGCTGCACCAACACAAGTGCGAAAAGTGGTTTTTCAACACTAACACAAGTGCGAAAAGTGGTTTTTCAACACTAACACAAGTGCGAAAAGTGGTTTTTCCACACTAATACAAGTGCAAAAGTGGTTTCCTGCACCAACACAAGTGCGAAAAGTGGTTTTTCAACACTAACACAAGTGCGAAAAGTGGTTTTTCAACACTAACACAAGTGCAAAAAGTGGTTTTTCCACACTAACACAAGTGCGAAAAGTGGTTTTTCCACACTAATACAAGTGCAAAAGTGGTTTCCTGCACCAACACAAGTGCGAAAAGTGGTTTTTGAACACTAACACAAGTGCGAAAGTGGTTTTTCAACACTATCACAAGTGCAAAAAGTGTTTTTTCCACACTAATACAAGTGCAAAAGTGGTTTCCTGCACCAACACAAGTGCGAAAAGTGGTTTTTCAACACTATCACAAGTGCAAAAAGTGGTTTTTCAACACTAACACAAGTGCGAAAAGTGGTTTTCCACACTAATACAAGTGCAAAAGTGGTTTCCTGCACCAACACACGTGGGAAAAGTGGCTTTTCAACACTAACACAAGTGCGAAAAGTGGATTTTCAACACAAACACAAGTGCGAAAAGTGGTTTCCTTCAACAACACCAGTGCAAAAAGTGGTTTTTCAACACTAACACAAGTGCGAAAAGTGGTTTTTCCACACTAATACAAATGCAAAAGTGGTTTCCTGCACCAACACAGTGCGAAAAGTGGTTATTCAACACTAACACAATTGCAAAAGGTGGTTTTTCAACACTAACACAAGTGCAAAAAGTTGTTTTTCCACACTAATACAAGTGCAAAAGTGGTTTCCTGCACCAACACAAGTGCAAAAAGTGGTTTTTCAACACTAACACAAGTGCGAAAAGTGGTTTTTCAACACTATCACAAGTGCAAAAAGTGTTTTTTCCACACTAATGCAAGTGCAAAAGTGGTTTCCTGCACCAACACAAATGCGAAAAGTGGTTTTTCAACACTAACACAAGTGCGAAAAGTGGTTTTTCAACACTATCACAAGTGCAAAAAGTGTTTTTTCCACACTAATACAAGTGCAAAAGTGGTTTCCTGCACCAACAAAAGTGTGAAAAGTGGATTTTCAACACTAACACAAGTGAGAAAAGTGGGTTTTCAACACTAACACAAGTGCGAAAAGTGGTTTCCTTCACTAACACAAGTGTGAAAAGTGGTTTTTCAACACTAACACAAGTGCGAAAAGTGGTTTTTCAACACTAACACAAGTGCGAAAAGTGGTTTTTCCACACTAATACAAGTGCAAAAGTGGTTTACTGCACCAACACAAGTGCGAAAAGTGGTTTTTCAACACAAACACAAGTGCGAAAAGTGGTTTTTCAACACTATCACAAGTGCAAAAAGTGTTTTTTCCACACTAATACAAGTGCAAAAGTGGTTTCCTGCACCAACACAAGTGCGAAAAGTGGTTTTTCAACACTAACACAAGTGCGAAAAGTGGGTTTTCAACACAAACACAAGTGCGAAAAGTGGTTTCCTTCACCAACACCAGTGCAAAAAGTGGTTTTTCAACACTAACACAAGTGCGAAAAGTGGTTTTTCCACACTAATACAAGTGCAAAAGTGGTTTCCTGCACCAACACAGTGCGAAAAGTGGTTTTTCAACACTAACGTAATTGCAAAAAGTGGTTTTTCAACACCAACACAAGTGCGAAAAGTGGTTTTTCCACACTAATACAAGTGCAAAAGTGGTTTCCTGCACCAACACAAGTGCGAAAAGTGGTTTTTCAACACTAACACAAGTGCAAAAAGTGTTTTTTCAACAATATCACAAGTGCAAAAAGTGTTTTTTCCACACTAATACAAGTGCAAAAGTGGTTTCCTGCACCAACACAAGTGCGAAAAGTGGTTTTTCAACACTAACACAAGTGCGAAAAGTGGTTTTGCAACAATAACACAAGTGCGAAAAGTGGTTTTTCCACACTAATAAAAGTGCAAAAGTGGTTTCCTGCACCAACACAAGTGCGAAAAGTGGTTTTTCAACACTAACACAAGTGCGAAAAGTGGTTTTTCAACACTATCACAAGTGCAAAAAGTGTTTTTTCCACACTAATACAAGTGCAAAAGTGGTTTCCTGCACCAACACAAGTGCGAAAAGTGGTTTTTCACCACTAACACAAGTGCGAAAAGTGGTTTTTCAACACCATCACAAGTGCAAAAAGTGTTTTTTCCACACTAATACAAGTGCAAAAGTGGTTTCCTGCACCAACACAAGTGCAAAAAGTGGATTTTCAACACTAACACAAGTTCGAAAAGTGGGTTTTCAACACTAACACAAGTGCGAAAAGTGGTTTCCTTCACTAACACAAGTGCGAAAAGTGGTTTTTCAACACTAACACAAGTGCGAAAAGTGGTTTTTCAACACTAACACAAGTGCGAAAAGTGGTTTTTCTACACTAATACAAGTGCAAAAGTGGTTTCCTGCACCAACACAAGTGCGAAAAGTGGTTTTTCAACACTAACACAAGTGCGAAAAGTGGTTTTTCAACACTATCACAAGTGCAAAAAGTGTTTTTTCCACACTAATACAAGTGCAAAAGTGGTTCCCTGCACCAACACAAGTGCGAAAACTGGTTTTTCAACACTAACACAAGTGCGAAAAGTGGTTTTTCAACACTAACACAAGTGCGAAAAGTGGTTCTTCAACACTAACACAAGTGCGAAAAGTGGTTTTTCAACACTATCACAAGTGCAAAAAGTGTTTTTTCCACACTAATACAAGTGCAAAAGTGGTTTGCTGCACCAACACAAGTGCGAAAAGTGGTTTTTCAACACTAACACAAGTGCGAAAAGTGGTTTTTCAACACTAACACAAGTGCGAAAAGTGGTTTTTCCACACTAATACAAGTGCAAAAGTGGTTTCCTGCACCAACACAAGTGCGAAAAGTGGTTTTTCAACACTAACACAAGTGCGAAAAGTGGTTTTTCAACACTAACACAAGTGCAAAAAGTGGTTTTTCCACACTAACACAAGTGCGAAAAGTGGTTTTTCCACACTAATACAAGTGCAAAAGTGGTTTCCTGCACCAACACAAGTGCGAAAAGTGGTTTTTGAACACTAACACAAGTGCGAAAGTGGTTTTTCAACACTATCACAAGTGCAAAAAGTGTTTTTTCCACACTAATACAAGTGCAAAAGTGGTTTCCTGCACCAACACAAGTGCGAAAAGTGGTTTTTCAACACTATCACAAGTGCAAAAAGTGGTTTTTCAACACTAACACAAGTGCGAAAAGTGGTTTTCCACACTAATACAAGTGCAAAAGTGGTTTCCTGCACCAACACACGTGGGAAAAGTGGCTTTTCAACACTAACACAAGTGCGAAAAGTGGATTTTCAACACAAACACAAGTGCGAAAAGTGGTTTCCTTCAACAACACCAGTGCAAAAAGTAGTTTTTCAACACTAACACAAGTGCGAAAAGTGGTTTTTCCACACTAATACAAATGCAAAAGTGGTTTCCTGCACCAACACAGTGCGAAAAGTGGTTATTCAACACTAATACAATTGCAAAAGGTGGTTTTTCAACACTAACACAAGTGCAAAAAGTTGTTTTTCCACACTAATACAAGTGCAAAAGTGGTTTCCTGCACCAACACAAGTGCAAAAAGTGGTTTTTCAACACTAACACAAGTGCGAAAAGTGGTTTTTCAACACTATCACAAGTGCAAAAAGTGTTTTTTCCACACTAATGCAAGTGCAAAAGTGGTTTCCTGCACCAACACAAATGCGAAAAGTGGTTTTTCAACACTAACACAAGTGCGAAAAGTGGTTTTTCAACACTAATACAAGTGCAAAAGTGGTTTCCTGCACCAACAAAAGTGTGAAAAGTGGATTTTCAACACTAACACAAGTGAGAAAAGTGGGTTTTCAACACTAACACAAGTCCGAAAAGTGGTTTCCTTCACTAACACAAGTGCGAAAAGTGGTTTTTCAACACTAACACAAGTGCGTAAAGTGGTTTTTCAACACTAACACAAGTGCGAAAAGTGGTTTTTCCACACTAATACAAGTGCAAAAGTGGTTTCCTGCACCAACACAAGTGCGAAAAGTGGATTTTCAACACTAACACAAGTGCGAAAAGTGGGTTTTCAACACTAACACAAGTGCGAAAAGTGGTTTCCTTCACTAACACAAGTGTGAAAAGTGGTTTTTCAACGCTAACACAAGTGCGAAAAGTGGTTTTTCAACACTAACACAAGTGCGAAAAGTGGTTTTTCCACACTAATACAAGTGCAAAAGTGGTTTACTGCACCAACACAAGTGCGAAAAGTGGTTTTTCAACACAAACACAAGTGCGAAAAGTGGTTTTTCAACACTATCACAAGTGCAAAAAGTGTTTTTTCCACACTAATACAAGTGCAAAAGTGGTTTCCTGCACCAACACAAGTGCGAAAAGTGGTTTTTCAACACTAACACAAGTGCGAAAAGTGGTTTTTCAACACTAACACAAGTGCGAAAAGTGGTTTTTCCACACTGATACGAGTGCAAAAGTGGTTTCCTGCACCAACACAAGTGCGAAAAGTGGTTTTTCAACACTAACACAAGTGCGAAAAGTGGTTTTTCAACACTATCACAAGTGCAAAAAGTGTTTTTTCCACACTAATACAAGTGCAAAAGTGGTTTCCTGCACCAACACAAGTGCGAAAAGTGGTTTTTCAACACTAACACAAGTGTGAAAAGTGGTTTTTCAACACTAACACAAGTGCGAAAAGTGGTTTTTCAACACTAACACAAGTGCGAAAAGTGGTTCTTCAACACTACCACAAGTGCGAAAAGTGGTTTTTCAACACTATCACAAGTGCAAAAAGTGTTTTTTCCACACTAATACAAGTGCAAAAGTGGTTTCCTGCACCAACACAAGTGGGAAAAGTGGCTTTTCAACACTAACACAAGTGCGAAAAGTGGGTTTTCAACACAAACACAAGTGCGAAAAGTGGTTTCCTTCACCAACACCAGTGCAAAAAGTGGTTTTTCAACACTAACACAAGTGCGAAAAGTGGTTTTTCCACACTAATACAAGTGCAAAAGTGGTTTCCTGCACCAACACAGTGCGAAAAGTGGTTTTTCAACACTAACGTAATTGCAAAAAGTGGTTTTTCAACAATATCACAAGTGCAAAAAGTGTTTTTCCACACTAATACAAGTGCAAAAGTGGTTTCCTGCACCAACACAAGTGCGAAAAGTGGTTTTTCCACACTAATACAAGTGCAAAAGTGGTTTCCTGCACCAACACAAGTGCGAAAAGTGGTTTTTCAACACTATCACAAGTGCAAAAAGTGTTTTTTCAACAATATCACAAGTGCAAAAAGTGTTTTTCCACACTAATACAAGTGCAAAAGTGGTTTCCTGCACCAACACAAGTGCAAAAAGTGTTTTTTCAACAATATCACAAGTGCGAAAAGTGGTTTTTCAACACTAACACAAGTGCGAAAAGTGGTTTTGCAACACTAACACAAGTGCGAAAAGTGGTTTTTCCACACTAATAAAAGTGCAAAAGTGGTTTCCTGCACCAACACAAGTGCGAAAAGTGGTTTTTCAACACTAACACAAGTGCGAAAAGTGGTTTTTCAACACTATCACAAGTGCAAAAAGTGTTTTTTCCACACTAATACAAGTGCAAAAGTGGTTTCCTGCACCAACACAAGTGCGAAAAGTGGTTTTTCACCACTAACACAAGTGCGAAAAGTGGTTTTTCAACACCATCACAAGTGCAAAAAGTGTTTTTTCCACACTAATACAAGTGCAAAAGTGGTTTCCTGCACCAACACAAGTGCAAAAAGTGGATTTTCAACACTAACACAAGTTCGAAAAGTGGGTTTTCAACACTAACACAAGTGCGAAAAGTGGTTTCCTTCACTAACACAAGTGCGAAAAGTGGTTTTTCAACACTAACACAAGTGCAAAAAGTGGTTTTTCAACACTAACACAAGTGCGAAAAGTGGTTTTTCTACACTAATACAAGTGCAAAAGTGGTTTCCTGCACCAACACAAGTGCGAAAAGTGGTTTTTCAACACTAACACAAGTGCGAAAAGTGGTTTTTCAACACTATCACAAGTGCAAAAAGTGTTTTTCCACACTAATACAAGTGCAAAAGTGGTTCCCTGCACCAACACAAGTGCGAAAACTGGTTTTTCAACACTAACACAAGTGCGAAAAGTGGTTTTTCAACACTATCACAAGTGCAAAAAGTGTTTTTCCACACGAATACAAGTGCAAAAGTGGCTTCCTGCACCAACACAAGTGCGAAAAGTGGATTTTCAACACTAACACAAGTGTGAAAAGTGGGTTTTCAACACTAACACAAGTGCGAAAAGTGGTTTCCTTCACTAACACAAGCGCGAAAAGTGGTTTTTCAACACTAACACAAGTGCGAAAAGTGGTTTTTCAACACTAACACAAGTGCGAAAAGTGGTTTTTCCACACTAACACAAGTGTGAAAAGTGGTTTTTCAACACTAACACAAGTGCGAAAAGTGGTTTTTCAACACTAACACAAGTGCGAAAAGTGGTTCTTCAACACTAACACAAGTGCGAAAAGTGGTTTTTCAACACTATCACAAGTGCAAAAAGTGTTTTTTCCACACTAATACAAGTGCAAAAGTGGTTTCCTGCACCAACACAAGTGCAAAAAGTGGTTTTTCAACACTAACACAAGTGCGAAAAGTGGTTTTTCAACACTATCACAAGTGCAAAAAGTGTTTTTTCCACACTAATGCAAGTGCAAAAGTGGTTTCCTGCACCAACACAAATGCGAAAAGTGGTTTTTCAACACTAACACAAGTGCGAAAAGTGGTTTTTCAACACTATCACAAGTGCAAAAAGTGTTTTTTCCACACTAATACAAGTGCAAAAGTGGTTTCCTGCACCAACAAAAGTGTGAAAAGTGGATTTTCAACACTAACACAAGTGAGAAAAGTGGGTTTTCAACACTAACACAAGTGCGAAAAGTGGTTTCCTTCACTAACACAAGTGTGAAAAGTGGTTTTTCAACACTAACACAAGTGCGAAAAGTGGTTTTTCAACACTAACACAAGTGCGAAAAGTGGTTTTTCCACACTAATACAAGTGCAAAAGTGGTTTACTGCACCAACACAAGTGCGAAAAGTGGTTTTTCAACACAAACACAAGTGCGAAAAGTGGTTTTTCAACACTATCACAAGTGCAAAAAGTGTTTTTTCCACACTAATACAAGTGCAAAAGTGGTTTCCTGCACCAACACAAGTGCGAAAAGTGGTTTTTCAACACTAACACAAGTGCGAAAAGTGGGTTTTCAACACAAACACAAGTGCGAAAAGTGGTTTCCTTCACCAACACAAGTGCAAAAAGTGGTTTTTCAACACTAACACAAGTGCGAAAAGTGGTTTTTCCACACTAATACAAGTGCAAAAGTGGTTTCCTGCACCAACACAGTGCGAAAAGTGGTTTTTCAACACTAACGTAATTGCAAAAAGTGGTTTTTCAACACCAACACAAGTGCGAAAAGTGGTTTTTCCACACTAATACAAGTGCAAAAGTGGTTTCCTGCACCAACACAAGTGCGAAAAGTGGTTTTTCAACACTAACACAAGTGCAAAAAGTGTTTTTTCAACAATATCACAAGTGCAAAAAGTGTTTTTTCCACACTAATACAAGTGCAAAAGTGGTTTCCTGCACCAACACAAGTGCGAAAAGTGGTTTTTCAACACTAACACAAGTGCGAAAAGTGGTTTTGCAACAATAACACAAGTGCGAAAAGTGGTTTTTCCACACTAATAAAAGTGCAAAAGTGGTTTCCTGCACCAACACAAGTGCGAAAAGTGGTTTTTCAACACTAACACAAGTGCGAAAAGTGGTTTTTCAACACTATCACAAGTGCAAAAAGTGTTTTTTCCACACTAATACAAGTGCAAAAGTGGTTTCCTGCACCAACACAAGTGCGAAAAGTGGTTTTTCACCACTAACACAAGTGCGAAAAGTGGTTTTTCAACACCATCACAAGTGCAAAAAGTGTTTTTTCCACACTAATACAAGTGCAAAAGTGGTTTCCTGCACCAACACAAGTGCAAAAAGTGGATTTTCAACACTAACACAAGTTCGAAAAGTGGGTTTTCAACACTAACACAAGTGCGAAAAGTGGTTTCCTTCACTAACACAAGTGCGAAAAGTGGTTTTTCAACACTAACACAAGTGCGAAAAGTGGTTTTTCAACACTAACACAAGTGCGAAAAGTGGTTTTTCTACACTAATACAAGTGCAAAAGTGGTTTCCTGCACCAACACAAGTGCGAAAAGTGGTTTTTCAACACTAACACAAGTGCGAAAAGTGGTTTTTCAACACTATCACAAGTGCAAAAAGTGTTTTTTCCACACTAATACAAGTGCAAAAGTGGTTCCCTGCACCAACACAAGTGCGAAAACTGGTTTTTCAACACTAACACAAGTGCGAAAAGTGGTTTTTCAACACTAACACAAGTGCGAAAAGTGGTTCTTCAACACTAACACAAGTGCGAAAAGTGGTTTTTCAACACTATCACAAGTGCAAAAAGTGTTTTTTCCACACTAATACAAGTGCAAAAGTGGTTTGCTGCACCAACACAAGTGCGAAAAGTGGTTTTTCAACACTAACACAAGTGCGAAAAGTGGTTTTTCAACACTAACACAAGTGCGAAAAGTGGTTTTTCCACACTAATACAAGTGCAAAAGTGGTTTCCTGCACCAACACAAGTGCGAAAAGTGGTTTTTCAACACTAACACAAGTGCGAAAAGTGGTTTTTCAACACTAACACAAGTGCAAAAAGTGGTTTTTCCACACTAACACAAGTGCGAAAAGTGGTTTTTCCACACTAATACAAGTGCAAAAGTGGTTTCCTGCACCAACACAAGTGCGAAAAGTGGTTTTTGAACACTAACACAAGTGCGAAAGTGGTTTTTCAACACTATCACAAGTGCAAAAAGTGTTTTTTCCACACTAATACAAGTGCAAAAGTGGTTTCCTGCACCAACACAAGTGCGAAAAGTGGTTTTTCAACACTATCACAAGTGCAAAAAGTGGTTTTTCAACACTAACACAAGTGCGAAAAGTGGTTTTCCACACTAATACAAGTGCAAAAGTGGTTTCCTGCACCAACACACGTGGGAAAAGTGGCTTTTCAACACTAACACAAGTGCGAAAAGTGGATTTTCAACACAAACACAAGTGCGAAAAGTGGTTTCCTTCAACAACACCAGTGCAAAAAGTGGTTTTTCAACACTAACACAAGTGCGAAAAGTGGTTTTTCCACACTAATACAAATGCAAAAGTGGTTTCCTGCACCAACACAGTGCGAAAAGTGGTTATTCAACACTAATACAATTGCAAAAGGTGGTTTTTCAACACTAACACAAGTGCAAAAAGTTGTTTTTCCACACTAATACAAGTGCAAAAGTGGTTTCCTGCACCAACACAAGTGCAAAAAGTGGTTTTTCAACACTAACACAAGTGCGAAAAGTGGTTTTTCAACACTATCACAAGTGCAAAAAGTGTTTTTTCCACACTAATGCAAGTGCAAAAGTGGTTTCCTGCACCAACACAAATGCGAAAAGTGGTTTTTCAACACTAACACAAGTGCGAAAAGTGGTTTTTCAACACTAATACAAGTGCAAAAGTGGTTTCCTGCACCAACAAAAGTGTGAAAAGTGGATTTTCAACACTAACACAAGTGAGAAAAGTGGGTTTTCAACACTAACACAAGTCCGAAAAGTGGTTTCCTTCACTAACACAAGTGCGAAAAGTGGTTTTTCAACACTAACACAAGTGCGTAAAGTGGTTTTTCAACACTAACACAAGTGCGAAAAGTGGTTTTTCCACACTAATACAAGTGCAAAAGTGGTTTCCTGCACCAACACAAGTGCGAAAAGTGGATTTTCAACACTAACACAAGTGCGAAAAGTGGGTTTTCAACACTAACACAAGTGCGAAAAGTGGTTTCCTTCACTAACACAAGTGTGAAAAGTGGTTTTTCAACGCTAACACAAGTGCGAAAAGTGGTTTTTCAACACTAACACAAGTGCGAAAAGTGGTTTTTCCACACTAATACAAGTGCAAAAGTGGTTTACTGCACCAACACAAGTGCGAAAAGTGGTTTTTCAACACAAACACAAGTGCGAAAAGTGGTTTTTCAACACTATCACAAGTGCAAAAAGTGTTTTTTCCACACTAATACAAGTGCAAAAGTGGTTTCCTGCACCAACACAAGTGCGAAAAGTGGTTTTTCAACACTAACACAAGTGCGAAAAGTGGTTTTTCAACACTAACACAAGTGCGAAAAGTGGTTTTTCCACACTGATACGAGTGCAAAAGTGGTTTCCTGCACCAACACAAGTGCGAAAAGTGGTTTTTCAACACTAACACAAGTGCGAAAAGTGGTTTTTCAACACTATCACAAGTGCAAAAAGTGTTTTTTCCACACTAATACAAGTGCAAAAGTGGTTTCCTGCACCAACACAAGTGCGAAAAGTGGTTTTTCAACACTAACACAAGTGTGAAAAGTGGTTTTTCAACACTAACACAAGTGCGAAAAGTGGTTTTTCAACACTAACACAAGTGCGAAAAGTGGTTCTTCAACACTACCACAAGTGCGAAAAGTGGTTTTTCAACACTATCACAAGTGCAAAAAGTGTTTTTTCCACACTAATACAAGTGCAAAAGTGGTTTCCTGCACCAACACAAGTGGGAAAAGTGGCTTTTCAACACTAACACAAGTGCGAAAAGTGGGTTTTCAACACAAACACAAGTGCGAAAAGTGGTTTCCTTCACCAACACCAGTGCAAAAAGTGGTTTTTCAACACTAACACAAGTGCGAAAAGTGGTTTTTCCACACTAATACAAGTGCAAAAGTGGTTTCCTGCACCAACACAGTGCGAAAAGTGGTTTTTCAACACTAACGTAATTGCAAAAAGTGGTTTTTCAACACCAACACAAGTGCGAAAAGTGGTTTTTCCACACTAATACAAGTGCAAAAGTGGTTTCCTGCACCAACACAAGTGCGAAAAGTGGTTTTTCAACACTATCACAAGTGCAAAAAGTGTTTTTTCAACAATATCACAAGTGCAAAAAGTGTTTTTCCACACTAATACAAGTGCAAAAGTGGTTTCCTGCACCAACACAAGTGCAAAAAGTGTTTTTTCAACAATATCACAAGTGCGAAAAGTGGTTTTTCAACACTAACACAAGTGCGAAAAGTGGTTTTGCAACACTAACACAAGTGCGAAAAGTGGTTTTTCCACACTAATAAAAGTGCAAAAGTGGTTTCCTGCACCAACACAAGTGCGAAAAGTGGTTTTTCAACACTAACACAAGTGCGAAAAGTGGTTTTTCAACACTATCACAAGTGCAAAAAGTGTTTTTTCCACACTAATACAAGTGCAAAAGTGGTTTCCTGCACCAACACAAGTGCGAAAAGTGGTTTTTCACCACTAACACAAGTGCGAAAAGTGGTTTTTCAACACCATCACAAGTGCAAAAAGTGTTTTTTCCACACTAATACAAGTGCAAAAGTGGTTTCCTGCACCAACACAAGTGCAAAAAGTGGATTTTCAACACTAACACAAGTTCGAAAAGTGGGTTTTCAACACTAACACAAGTGCGAAAAGTGGTTTCCTTCACTAACACAAGTGCGAAAAGTGGTTTTTCAACACTAACACAAGTGCAAAAAGTGGTTTTTCAACACTAACACAAGTGCGAAAAGTGGTTTTTCTACACTAATACAAGTGCAAAAGTGGTTTCCTGCACCAACACAAGTGCGAAAAGTGGTTTTTCAACACTAACACAAGTGCGAAAAGTGGTTTTTCAACACTATCACAAGTGCAAAAAGTGTTTTTCCACACTAATACAAGTGCAAAAGTGGTTCCCTGCACCAACACAAGTGCGAAAACTGGTTTTTCAACACTAACACAAGTGCGAAAAGTGGTTTTTCAACACTATCACAAGTGCAAAAAGTGTTTTTCCACACGAATACAAGTGCAAAAGTGGCTTCCTGCACCAACACAAGTGCGAAAAGTGGATTTTCAACACTAACACAAGTGTGAAAAGTGGGTTTTCAACACTAACACAAGTGCGAAAAGTGGTTTCCTTCACTAACACAAGCGCGAAAAGTGGTTTTTCAACACTAACACAAGTGCGAAAAGTGGTTTTTCAACACTAACACAAGTGCGAAAAGTGGTTTTTCCACACTAACACAAGTGTGAAAAGTGGTTTTTCAACACTAACACAAGTGCGAAAAGTGGTTTTTCAACACTAACACAAGTGCGAAAAGTGGTTCTTCAACACTAACACAAGTGCGAAAAGTGGTTTTTCAACACTATCACAAGTGCAAAAAGTGTTTTTTCCACACTAATACAAGTGCAAAAGTGGTTTCCTGCACCAACACAAGTGGGAAAAGTGGCTTTTCAACACTAACACAAGTGCGAAAAGTGGGTTTTCAACACAAACACAAGTGCGAAAAGTGGTTTCCTTCACCAACACCAGTGCAAAAAGTGGTTTTTCAACACTAACACAAGTGCGAAAAGTGGTTTTTCCACACTAATACAAGTGCAAAAGTGGTTTCCTGCACCAACACAGTGCGAAAAGTGGTTTTTCAACACTAACACAATTGCAAAAAGTGGTTTTTCAACACCAACACAAGTGCGAAAAGTGGTTTTCCCACACTAATACAAGTGCAAAAGTGGTTTCCTGCACCAACACAAGTGCGAAAAGTGGTTTTTCAACACTAACACAAGTGCAAAAAGTGTTTTTTCAACAATATCACAAGTGCAAAAAGTGTTTTTTTCCACACTAATACAAGTGCAAAAGTGGTTTCCTGCACCAACACAAGTGCGAAAAGTGGTTTTTCAACACTAACACAAGTGCGAAAAGTGGTTTTGCAACACTAACACAAGTGCGAAAAGTGGTTTTTCCACACTAATAAAAGTGCAAAAGTGGTTTCCTGCACCAACACAAGTGCGAAAAGTGGTTTTTCAACACTAACACCAGTGCGAAAAGTGGTTTTTCAACACTATCACAAGTGCAAAAAGTGTTTTTTCCACACTAATACAAGTGCAAAAGTGGTTTCCTGCACCAACACAAGTGCGAAAAGTGGTTTTTCACCACTAACACAAGTGCGAAAAGTGGTTTTTCAACACCATCACAAGTGCAAAAAGTGTTTTTTCCACACTAATACAAGTGCAAAAGTGGTTTCCTGCACCAACACAAGTGCAAAAAGTGGATTTTCAACACTACAACAAGTGCGAAAAGTGGGTTTTCAACACTATCACAAGTGCGAAAAGTGCTTTCCTTCACTAACACAAGTGCGAAAAGTGGTTTTTCCACACTAACACAAGTGCGAAAAGTGGTTTTTCAACACTAACACAAGTGCGAAAAGTGGTTTTTCCACACTAATACAAGTGCAAAAGTGGTTTCCTGCACCAACACAAGTGCGAAAAGTGGTTTTTCAACACTAACACAAGTGCGAAAAGTGGTTTTTCAACACTATCACAAGTGCAAAAAGTGTTTTTCCACACTAATACAAGTGCAAAAGTGGTTTCCTGCACCAACTCAAGTGCGAAAAGTGGTTTTTCAACACTAACACAAGTGCGAAAAGTGGTTTTTCAACACTATCACAAGTGCAAAAAGTGTTTTTTCCACACTAATACAAGTGCAAAAGTGGTTTCCTGCACCAACACAAGTGCGAAAAGTAGATTTCAACACTAACACAAGTGTCAAAAGTGGGTTTTCAACACTAACACAAGTGCGAAAAGTGGTTTCCTTCACTAACACAAGTGCGAAAAGTGGTTTTTCAACACTAACACAAGTGCGAAAAGTGGTTTTTCAACACTAACACAAGTGCGAAAAGTGGTTTTTCCACACTAATACAAGTGCAAAAGTGGTTTCCTGCACCAACACAAGTGCGAAAAGTGGATTTTCAACACTAACACAAGTGCGAAAAGTGGGTTTTCAACACTAACACAAGTGCGAAAAGTGGTTTCCTTCACTAACACAAGTGCGAAAAGTGTTTTTTCAACAATATCACAAGTGCAAAAAGTGTTTTTTCCACACTAATACAAGTGCAAAAGTGGTTTCCTGCACCAACACAAGTGCGAAAAGTGGTTTTTCAACACTAACACAAGTGCGAAAAGTGGTTTTGCAACACTAACACAAGTGCGAAAAGTGGTTTTTCCACACTAATAAAAGTGCAAAAGTGGTTTCCTGCACCAACACAAGTGCGAAAAGTGGTTTTTCAACACTAACACAAGTGCGAAAAGTGGTTTTTCAACACTATCACAAGTGCAAAAAGTGTTTTTTTCACACTAATACAAGTGCAAAAGTGGTTTCCTGCACCAACACAAGTGCGAAAAGTGGTTTTTCACCACTAACACAAGTGCGAAAAGTGGTTTTTCAACACCATCACAAGTGCAAAAAGTGTTTTTTCCACACTAATACAAGTGCAAAAGTGGTTTCCTGCACCAACACAAGTGCAAAAAGTGGATTTTCAACACTAACACAAGTTCGAAAAGTGGGTTTTCAACACTAACACAAGTGCGAAAAGTGGTTTCCTTCACTAACACAAGTGCGAAAAGTGGTTTTTCAACACTAACACAAGTGCGAAAAGTGGTTTTTCAACACTAACACAAGTGCGAAAAGTGGTTTTTCTACACTAATACAAGTGCAAAAGTGGTTTCCTGCACCAACACAAGTGCGAAAAGTGGTTTTTCAACACTAACACAAGTGCGAAAAGTGGTTTTTCAACACTATCACAAGTGCAAAAAGTGTTTTTTCCACACTAATACAAGTGCAAAAGTGGTTCCCTGCACCAACACAAGTGCGAAAACTGGTTTTTCAACACTAACACAAGTGCGAAAAGTGGTTTTTCAACACTAACACAAGTGCGAAAAGTGGTTCTTCAACACTAACACAAGTGCGAAAAGTGGTTTTTCAACACTATCACAAGTGCAAAAAGTGTTTTTTCCACACTAATACAAGTGCAAAAGTGGTTTGCTGCACCAACACAAGTGCGAAAAGTGGTTTTTCAACACTAACACAAGTGCGAAAAGTGGTTTTTCAACACTAACACAAGTGCGAAAAGTGGTTTTTCCACACTAATACAAGTGCAAAAGTGGTTTCCTGCACCAACACAAGTGCGAAAAGTGGTTTTTCAACACTAACACAAGTGCGAAAAGTGGTTTTTCAACACTAACACAAGTGCAAAAAGTGGTTTTTCCACACTAACACAAGTGCGAAAAGTGGTTTTTCCACACTAATACAAGTGCAAAAGTGGTTTCCTGCACCAACACAAGTGCGAAAAGTGGTTTTTGAACACTAACACAAGTGCGAAAGTGGTTTTTCAACACTATCACAAGTGCAAAAAGTGTTTTTTCCACACTAATACAAGTGCAAAAGTGGTTTCCTGCACCAACACAAGTGCGAAAAGTGGTTTTTCAACACTATCACAAGTGCAAAAAGTGGTTTTTCAACACTAACACAAGTGCGAAAAGTGGTTTTCCACACTAATACAAGTGCAAAAGTGGTTTCCTGCACCAACACAAGTGGGAAAAGTGGCTTTTCAACACTAACACAAGTGCGAAAAGTGGATTTTCAACACAAACACAAGTGCGAAAAGTGGTTTCCTTCAACAACACCAGTGCAAAAAGTGGTTTTTCAACACTAACACAAGTGCGAAAAGTGGTTTTTCCACACTAATACAAATGCAAAAGTGGTTTCCTGCACCAACACAGTGCGAAAAGTGGTTATTCAACACTAACACAATTGCAAAAAGTGGTTTTTCAACACTAACACAAGTGCAAAAAGTTGTTTTTCCACACTAATACAAGTGCAAAAGTGGTTTCCTGCACCAACACAAGTGCAAAAAGTGGTTTTTCAACACTAACACAAGTGCGAAAAGTGGTTTTTCAACACTATCACAAGTGCAAAAAGTGTTTTTTCCACACTAATGCAAGTGCAAAAGTGGTTTCCTGCACCAACACAAATGCGAAAAGTGGTTTTTCAACACTAACACAAGTGCGAAAAGTGGTTTTTCAACACTATCACAAGTGCAAAAAGTGTTTTTTCCACACTAATACAAGTGCAAAAGTGGTTTCCTGCACCAACAAAAGTGTGAAAAGTGGATTTTCAACACTAACACAAGTGAGAAAAGTGGGTTTTCAACACTAACACAAGTCCGAAAAGTGGTTTCCTTCACTAACACAAGTGCGAAAAGTGGTTTTTCAACACTAACACAAGTGCGTAAAGTGGTTTTTCAACACTAACACAAGTGCGAAAAGTGGTTTTTCCACACTAATACAAGTGCAAAAGTGGTTTCCTGCACCAACACAAGTGCGAAAAGTGGATTTTCAACACTAACACAAGTGCGAAAAGTGGGTTTTCAACACTAACACAAGTGCGAAAAGTGGTTTCCTTCACTAACACAAGTGTGAAAAGTGGTTTTTCAACACTAACACAAGTGCGAAAAGTGGTTTTTCAACACTAACACAAGTGCGAAAAGTGGTTTTTCCACACTAATACAAGTGCAAAAGTGGTTTACTGCACCAACACAAGTGCGAAAAGTGGTTTTTCAACACAAACACAAGTGCGAAAAGTGGTTTTTCAACACTATCACAAGTGCAAAAAGTGTTTTTTCCACACTAATACAAGTGCAAAAGTGGTTTCCTGCACGAACACAAGTGCGAAAAGTGGTTTTTCAACACTAACACAAGTGCGAAAAGTGGTTTTTCAACACTAACACAAGTGCGAAAAGTGGTTTTTCCACACTGATACGAGTGCAAAAGTGGTTTCCTGCACCAACACAAGTGCGAAAAGTGGTTTTTCAACACTAACACAAGTGCGAAAAGTGGTTTTTCAACACTATCACAAGTGCAAAAAGTGTTTTTTCCACACTAATACAAGTGCAAAAGTGGTTTCCTGCACCAACACAAGTGCGAAAAGTGGTTTTTCAACACTAACACAAGTGTGAAAAGTGGTTTTTCAACACTAACACAAGTGCGAAAAGTGGTTTTTCAACACTAACACAAGTGCGAAAAGTGGTTCTTCAACACTAACACAAGTGCGAAAAGTGGTTTTTCAACACTATCACAAGTGCAAAAAGTGTTTTTTCCACACTAATACAAGTGCAAAAGTGGTTTCCTGCACCAACACAAGTGGGAAAAGTGGCTTTTCAACACTAACACAAGTGCGAAAAGTGGGTTTTCAACACAAACACAAGTGCGAAAAGTGGTTTCCTTCACCAACACCAGTGCAAAAAGTGGTTTTTCAACACTAACACAAGTGCGAAAAGTGGTTTTTCCACACTAATACAAGTGCAAAAGTGGTTTCCTGCACCAACACAGTGCGAAAAGTGGTTTTTCAACACTAACGTAATTGCAAAAAGTGGTTTTTCAACACCAACACAAGTGCGAAAAGTGGTTTTTCCACACTAATACAAGTGCAAAAGTGGTTTCCTGCACCAACACAAGTGCGAAAAGTGGTTTTTCAACACTATCACAAGTGCAAAAAGTGTTTTTTCAACAATATCACAAGTGCAAAAAGTGTTTTTCCACACTAATACAAGTGCAAAAGTGGTTTCCTGCACCAACACAAGTGCAAAAAGTGTTTTTTCAACAATATCACAAGTGCGAAAAGTGGTTTTTCAACACTAACACAAGTGCGAAAAGTGGTTTTGCAACACTAACACAAGTGCGAAAAGTGGTTTTTCCACACTAATAAAAGTGCAAAAGTGGTTTCCTGCACCAACACAAGTGCGAAAAGTGGTTTTTCAACACTAACACAAGTGCGAAAAGTGGTTTTTCAACACTATCACAAGTGCAAAAAGTGTTTTTTCCACACTAATACAAGTGCAAAAGTGGTTTCCTGCACCAACACAAGTGCGAAAAGTGGTTTTTCACCACTAACACAAGTGCGAAAAGTGGTTTTTCAACACCATCACAAGTGCAAAAAGTGTTTTTTCCACACTAATACAAGTGCAAAAGTGGTTTCCTGCACCAACACAAGTGCAAAAAGTGGATTTTTAACACTAACACAAGTTCGAAAAGTGGGTTTTCAACACTAACACAAGTGCGAAAAGTGGTTTCCTTCACTAACACAAGTGCGAAAAGTGGTTTTTCAACACCAACACAAGTGCAAAAAGTGGTTTTTCACACTAACACAAGTGCGAAAAGTGGTTTTTTCTACACTAATACAAGTGCAAAAGTGGTTTCCTGCACCAACACAAGTGCGAAAAAGTGGTTTTTCAACACTAACACAAGTGCGAAAAGTGGTTTTTCAACACTATCACAAGTGCAAAAAGTGTTTTTCCACACTAATACAAGTGCAAAGTGGTTCCCTGCACCAACACAAGTGCGAAAAACTGGTTTTTCAACACTAACACAAGTGCGAAAAGTGGTTTTCAACACTATCACAAGTGCAAAAAGTGTTTTTCCACACGAATACAAGTGCAAAAGTGGCTTCCTGCACCAACACAAGTGCGAAAGTGGATTTTCAACACTAACACAAGTGTGAAAAGTGGGTTTTCAACACTAACACAAGTGCGAAAAGTGGTTTCCTTCACTAACACAAGCGCGAAAAGTGGTTTTTCAACACTAACACAAGTGCGAAAAGTGGTTTTTCAACACTAACACAAGTGCGAAAAGTGGTTTTTCCACACTAACACAAGTGTGAAAAGTGGTTTTTCACACTAACACAAGTGCGAAAAGTGGTTTTTCAACACTAACACAAGTGCGAAAAGTGGTTCTTCAACACTAACACAAGTGCGAAAAGTGGTTTTTTCAACACTATCACAAGTGCAAAAAGTGTTTTTTCCACACTAATACAAGTGCAAAAGTGGTTCCTGCACCAACACAAGTGGGAAAAGTGCTTTTCAACACTACACAAGTGCGAAAAGTGGGTTTTCAACACAAACACAAGTGCGAAAAGTGTTTCCTTCACCAACACCAGTGCAAAAAGTGGTTTTTCAACACTAACACAAGTGCGAAAAGTGGTTTTTCCACACTAATACAAGTGCAAAAGTGGTTTCCTGCACCAACACAGTGCGAAAAGTGGTTTTTCAACACTAACACAATTGCAAAAAGTGGTTTTTTTCAACACCAACACAAGTGCGAAAAGTGGTTTTCCCACACTAATACAAGTGCAAAAGTGGTTTCCTGCACCAACACAAGTGCGAAAAGTGGTTTTTCAACACTAACACAAGTGCAAAAAGTGTTTTTTCAACAATATCACAAGTGCAAAAAGTGTTTTTTTCCACACTAATACAAGTGCAAAAGTGGTTTCCTGCACCAACACAAGTGCGAAAAGTGGTTTTTCAACACTAACACAAGTGCGAAAAGTGGTTTTGCAACACTAACACAAGTGCGAAAAGTGGTTTTTCCACACTAATAAAAGTGCAAAAGTGGTTTCCTGCACCAACACAAGTGCGAAAAGTGGTTTTTCAACACTAACACCAGTGCGAAAAGTGGTTTTTCAACACTATCACAAGTGCAAAAAGTGTTTTTTCCACACTAATACAAGTGCAAAAGTGGTTTCCTGCACCAACACAAGTGCGAAAAGTGGTTTTTCACCACTAACACAAGTGCGAAAAGTGGTTTTTCAACACCATCACAAGTGCAAAAAGTGTTTTTTCCACACTAATACAAGTGCAAAAGTGGTTTCCTGCACCAACACAAGTGCAAAAAGTGGATTTTCAACACTACAACAAGTGCGAAAAGTGGGTTTTCAACACTATCACAAGTGCGAAAAGTGCTTTCCTTCACTAACACAAGTGCGAAAAGTGGTTTTTCCACACTAACACAAGTGCGAAAAGTGGTTTTTCAACACTAACATAAGTGCGAAAAGTGGTTTTTCCACACTAATACAAGTGCAAAAGTGGTTTCCTGCACCAACACAAGTGCGAAAAGTGGTTTTTCAACACTAACACAAGTGCGAAAAGTGGTTTTTCAACACTAACACAAGTGCAAAAAGTGTTTTTCCACACTAATACAAGTGCAAAAGTGGTTTCCTGCACCAACTCAAGTGCGAAAAGTGGTTTTTCAACACTAACACAAGTGCGAAAAGTGGTTTTTCAACACTATCACAAGTGCAAAAAGTGTTTTTTCCACACTAATACAAGTGCAAAAGTGGTTTCCTGCACCAACACAAGTGCGAAAAGTGGATTTCAACACTAACACAAGTGTCAAAAGTGGGTTTTCAACACTAACACAAGTGCGAAAAGTGGTTTCCTTCACTAACACAAGTGCGAAAAGTGGTTTTTCAACACTAACACAAGTGCGAAAAGTGGTTTTTCAACACTAACACAAGTGCGAAAAGTGGTTTTTCCACACTAATACAAGTGCAAAAGTGGTTTCCTGCACCAACACAAGTGCGAAAAGTGGATTTTCAACACTAACACAAGTGCGAAAAGTGGGTTTTCAACACTAACACAAGTGCGAAAAGTGGTTTCCTTCACTAACACAAGTGCGAAAAGTGTTTTTTCAACAATATCACAAGTGCAAAAAGTGTTTTTTCCACACTAATACAAGTGCAAAAGTGGTTTCCTGCACCAACACAAGTGCGAAAAGTGGTTTTTCAACACTAACACAAGTGCGAAAAGTGGTTTTGCAACACTAACACAAGTGCGAAAAGTGGTTTTTCCACACTAATAAAAGTGCAAAAGTGGTTTCCTGCACCAACACAAGTGCGAAAAGTGGTTTTTCAACACTAACACAAGTGCGAAAAGTGGTTTTTCAACACTATCACAAGTGCAAAAAGTGTTTTTTCCACACTAATACAAGTGCAAAAGTGGTTTCCTGCACCAACACAAGTGCGAAAAGTGGTTTTTCACCACTAACACAAGTGCGAAAAGTGGTTTTTCAACACCATCACAAGTGCAAAAAGTGTTTTTTCCACACTAATACAAGTGCAAAAGTGGTTTCCTGCACCAACACAAGTGCAAAAAGTGGATTTTCAACACTAACACAAGTTCGAAAAGTGGGTTTTCAACACTAACACAAGTGCGAAAAGTGGTTTCCTTCACTAACACAAGTGCGAAAAGTGGTTTTTCAACACTAACACAAGTGCGAAAAGTGGTTTTTCAACACTAACACAAGTGCGAAAAGTGGTTTTTCTACACTAATACAAGTGCAAAAGTGGTTTCCTGCACCAACACAAGTGCGAAAAGTGGTTTTTCAACACTAACACAAGTGCGAAAAGTGGTTTTTCAACACTATCACAAGTGCAAAAAGTGTTTTTTCCACACTAATACAAGTGCAAAAGTGGTTCCCTGCACCAACACAAGTGCGAAAACTGGTTTTTCAACACTAACACAAGTGCGAAAAGTGGTTTTTCAACACTAACACAAGTGCGAAAAGTGGTTCTTCAACACTAACACAAGTGCGAAAAGTGGTTTTTCAACACTATCACAAGTGCAAAAAGTGTTTTTTCCACACTAGTACAAGTGCAAAAGTGGTTTGCTGCACCAACACAAGTGCGAAAAGTGGTTTTTCAACACTAACACAAGTGCGAAAAGTGGTTTTTCAACACTAACACAAGTGCGAAAAGTGGTTTTTCCACACTAATACAAGTGCAAAAGTGGTTTCCTGCACCAACACAAGTGCGAAAAGTGGTTTTTCAACACTAACACAAGTGCGAAAAGTGGTTTTTCAACACTAACACAAGTGCAAAAAGTGGTTTTTCCACACTAACACAAGTGCGAAAAGTGGTTTTTCCACACTAATACAAGTGCAAAAGTGGTTTCCTGCACCAACACAAGTGCGAAAAGTGGTTTTTGAACACTAACACAAGTGCGAAAGTGGTTTTTCAACACTATCACAAGTGCAAAAAGTGTTTTTTCCACACTAATACAAGTGCAAAAGTGGTTTCCTGCACCAACACAAGTGCGAAAAGTGGTTTTTCAACACTATCACAAGTGCAAAAAGTGGTTTTTCAACACTAACACAAGTGCGAAAAGTGGTTTTCCACACTAATACAAGTGCAAAAGTGGTTTCCTGCACCAACACAAGTGGGAAAAGTGGCTTTTCAACACTAACACAAGTGCGAAAAGTGGATTTTCAACACAAACACAAGTGCGAAAAGTGGTTTCCTTCACCAACACCAGTGCAAAAAGTGGTTTTTCAACACTAACACAAGTGCGAAAAGTGGTTTTTCCACACTAATACAAATGCAAAAGTGGTTTCCTGCACCAACACAGTGCGAAAAGTGGTTATTCAACACTAACACAATTGCAAAAAGTGGTTTTTCAACACTAACACAAGTGCAAAAAGTTGTTTTTCCACACTAATACAAGTGCAAAAGTGGTTTCCTGCACCAACACAAGTGCAAAAAGTGGTTTTTCAACACTAACACAAGTGCGAAAAGTGGTTTTTCAACACTATCACATGTGCAAAAAGTGTTTTTTCCACACTAATGCAAGTGCAAAAGTGGTTTCCTGCACCAACACAAATGCGAAAAGTGGTTTTTCAACACTAACACAAGTGCGAAAAGTTGTTTTTCAACACTATCACAAGTGCAAAAAGTGTTTTTTCCACACTAATACAAGTGCAAAAGTGGTTTCCTGCACCAACAAAAGTGTGAAAAGTGGATTTTCAACACTAACACAAGTGAGAAAAGTGGGTTTTCAACACTAACACAAGTCCGAAAAGTGGTTTCCTTCACTAACACAAGTGCGTAAAGTGGTTTTTCAACACTAACACAAGTGCGAAAAGTGGTTTTTCCACACTAATACAAGTGCAAAAGTGGTTTCCTGCACCAACACAAGTGCGAAAAGTGGATTTTCAACACTAACACAAGTGCGAAAAGTGGGTTTTCAACACTAACACAAGTGCGAAAAGTGGTTTCCTTCACTAACACAAGTGTGAAAAGTGGTTTTTCAACACTAACACAAGTGCGAAAAGTGGTTTTTCAACACTAACACAAGTGCGAAAAGTGGTTTTTCCACACTAATACAAGTGCAAAAGTGGTTTCCTGCACCAACACAGTGCGAAAAGTGGTTTTTCAACACTAACACAATTGCAAAAAGTGGTTTTTCAACACCAACACAAGTGCGAAAAGTGGTTTTCCCACACTAATACAAGTGCAAAAGTGGTTTCCTGCACCAACACAAGTGCGAAAAGTGGTTTTTCAACACTAACACAAGTGCAAAAAGTGTTTTTTCAACAATATCACAAGTGCAAAAAGTGTTTTTTTCCACACTAATACAAGTGCAAAAGTGGTTTCCTGCACCAACACAAGTGCGAAAAGTGGTTTTTCAACACTAACACAAGTGCGAAAAGTGGTTTTGCAACACTAACACAAGTGCGAAAAGTGGTTTTTCCACACTAATAAAAGTGCAAAAGTGGTTTCCTGCACCAACACAAGTGCGAAAAGTGGTTTTTCAACACTAACACCAGTGCGAAAAGTGGTTTTTCAACACTATCACAAGTGCAAAAAGTGTTTTTTCCACACTAATACAAGTGCAAAAGTGGTTTCCTGCACCAACACAAGTGCGAAAAGTGGTTTTTCACCACTAACACAAGTGCGAAAAGTGGTTTTTCAACACCATCACAAGTGCAAAAAGTGTTTTTTCCACACTAATACAAGTGCAAAAGTGGTTTCCTGCACCAACACAAGTGCAAAAAGTGGATTTTCAACACTACAACAAGTGCGAAAAGTGGGTTTTCAACACTATCACAAGTGCGAAAAGTGCTTTCCTTCACTAACACAAGTGCGAAAAGTGGTTTTTCCACACTAACACAAGTGCGAAAAGTGGTTTTTCAACACTAACACAAGTGCGAAAAGTGGTTTTTCCACACTAATACAAGTGCAAAAGTGGTTTCCTGCACCAACACAAGTGCGAAAAGTGGTTTTTCAACACTAACACAAGTGCGAAAAGTGGTTTTTCAACACTATCACAAGTGCAAAAAGTGTTTTTCCACACTAATACAAGTGCAAAAGTGGTTTCCTGCACCAACTCAAGTGCGAAAAGTGGTTTTTCAACACTAACACAAGTGCGAAAAGTGGTTTTTCAACACTATCACAAGTGCAAAAAGTGTTTTTTCCACACTAATACAAGTGCAAAAGTGGTTTCCTGCACCAACACAAGTGCGAAAAGTGGATTTCAACACTAACACAAGTGTCAAAAGTGGGTTTTCAACACTAACACAAGTGCGAAAAGTGGTTTCCTTCACTAACACAAGTGCGAAAAGTGGTTTTTCAACACTAACACAAGTGCGAAAAGTGGTTTTTCAACACTAACACAAGTGCGAAAAGTGGTTTTTCCACACTAATACAAGTGCAAAAGTGGTTTCCTGCACCAACACAAGTGCGAAAAGTGGATTTTCAACACTAACACAAGTGCGAAAAGTGGGTTTTCAACACTAACACAAGTGCGAAAAGTGGTTTCCTTCACTAACACAAGTGCGAAAAGTGTTTTTTCAACAATATCACAAGTGCAAAAAGTGTTTTTTCCACACTAATACAAGTGCAAAAGTGGTTTCCTGCACCAACACAAGTGCGAAAAGTGGTTTTTCAACACTAACACAAGTGCGAAAAGTGGTTTTGCAACACTAACACAAGTGCGAAAAGTGGTTTTTCCACACTAATAAAAGTGCAAAAGTGGTTTCCTGCACCAACACAAGTGCGAAAAGTGGTTTTTCAACACTAACACAAGTGCGAAAAGTGGTTTTTCAACACTATCACAAGTGCAAAAAGTGTTTTTTCCACACTAATACAAGTGCAAAAGTGGTTTCCTGCACCAACACAAGTGCGAAAAGTGGTTTTTCACCACTAACACAAGTGCGAAAAGTGGTTTTTCAACACCATCACAAGTGCAAAAAGTGTTTTTTCCACACTAATACAAGTGCAAAAGTGGTTTCCTGCACCAACACAAGTGCAAAAAGTGGATTTTCAACACTAACACAAGTTCGAAAAGTGGGTTTTCAACACTAACACAAGTGCGAAAAGTGGTTTCCTTCACTAACACAAGTGCGAAAAGTGGTTTTTCAACACTAACACAAGTGCGAAAAGTGGTTTTTCAACACTAACACGAGTGCGAAAAGTGGTTTTTCTACACTAATACAAGTGCAAAAGTGGTTTCCTGCACCAACACAAGTGCGAAAAGTGGTTTTTCAACACTAACACAAGTGCGAAAAGTGGTTTTTCAACACTATCACAAGTGCAAAAAGTGTTTTTTCCACACTAATACAAGTGCAAAAGTGGTTCCCTGCACCAACACAAGTGCGAAAACTGGTTTTTCAACACTAACACAAGTGCGAAAAGTGGTTTTTCAACACTAACACAAGTGCGAAAAGTGGTTCTTCAACACTAACACAAGTGCGAAAAGTGGTTTTTCAACACTATCACAAGTGCAAAAAGTGTTTTTTCCACACTAGTACAAGTGCAAAAGTGGTTTGCTGCACCAACACAAGTGCGAAAAGTGGTTTTTCAACACTAACACAAGTGCGAAAAGTGGTTTTTCAACACTAACACAAGTGCGAAAAGTGGTTTTTCCACACTAATACAAGTGCAAAAGTGGTTTCCTGCACCAACACAAGTGCGAAAAGTGGTTTTTCAACACTAACACAAGTGCGAAAAGTGGTTTTTCAACACTAACACAAGTGCAAAAAGTGGTTTTTCCACACTAACACAAGTGCGAAAAGTGGTTTTTCCACACTAATACAAGTGCAAAAGTGGTTTCCTGCACCAACACAAGTGCGAAAAGTGGTTTTTGAACACTAACACAAGTGCGAAAGTGGTTTTTCAACACTATCACAAGTGCAAAAAGTGTTTTTTCCACACTAATACAAGTGCAAAAGTGGTTTCCTGCACCAACACAAGTGCGAAAAGTGGTTTTTCAACACTATCACAAGTGCAAAAAGTGGTTTTTCAACACTAACACAAGTGCGAAAAGTGGTTTTCCACACTAATACAAGTGCAAAAGTGGTTTCCTGCACCAACACAAGTGGGAAAAGTGGCTTTTCAACACTAACACAAGTGCGAAAAGTGGATTTTCAACACAAACACAAGTGCGAAAAGTGGTTTCCTTCACCAACACCAGTGCAAAAAGTGGTTTTTCAACACTAACACAAGTGCGAAAAGTGGTTTTTCCACACTAATACAAATGCAAAAGTGGTTTCCTGCACCAACACAGTGCGAAAAGTGGTTATTCAACACTAACACAATTGCAAAAAGTGGTTTTTCAACACTAACACAAGTGCAAAAAGTTGTTTTTCCACACTAATACAAGTGCAAAAGTGGTTTCCTGCACCAACACAAGTGCAAAAAGTGGTTTTTCAACACTAACACAAGTGCGAAAAGTGGTTTTTCAACACTATCACATGTGCAAAAAGTGTTTTTTCCACACTAATGCAAGTGCAAAAGTGGTTTCCTGCACCAACACAAATGCGAAAAGTGGTTTTTCAACACTAACACAAGTGCGAAAAGTGGTTTTTCAACACTATCACAAGTGCAAAAAGTGTTTTTTCCACACTAATACAAGTGCAAAAGTGGTTTCCTGCACCAACAAAAGTGTGAAAAGTGGATTTTCAACACTAACACAAGTGAGAAAAGTGGGTTTTCAACACTAACACAAGTCCGAAAAGTGGTTTCCTTCACTAACACAAGTGCGTAAAGTGGTTTTTCAACACTAACACAAGTGCGAAAAGTGGTTTTTCCACACTAATACAAGTGCAAAAGTGGTTTCCTGCACCAACACAAGTGCGAAAAGTGGATTTTCAACACTAACACAAGTGCGAAAAGTGGGTTTTCAACACTAACACAAGTGCGAAAAGTGGTTTCCTTCACTAACACAAGTGTGAAAAGTGGTTTTTCAACACTAACACAAGTGCGAAAAGTGGTTTTTCAACACTAACACAAGTGCGAAAAGTAGTTTTTCCACACTAATACAAGTGCAAAAGTGGTTTACTGCACCAACACAAGTGCGAAAAGTGGTTTTTCAACACAAACACAAGTGCGAAAAGTGGTTTTTCAACACTATCACAAGTGCAAAAAGTGTTTTTTCCACACTAATACAAGTGCAAAAGTGGTTTCCTGCACCAACACAAGTGCGAAAAGTGGTTTTTCAACACTAACACAAGTGCGAAAAGTGGTTTTTCAACACTAACACAAGTGCGAAAAGTGGTTTTTCCACACTGATACGAGTGCAAAAGTGGTTTCCTGCACCAACACAAGTGCGAAAAGTGGTTTTTCAACACTAACACAAGTGCGAAAAGTGGTTTTTCAACACTATCACAAGTGCAAAAAGTGTTTTTTCCACACTAATACAAGTGCAAAAGTGGTTTCCTGCACCAACACAAGTGCGAAAAGTGGTTTTTCAACACTAACACAAGTGTGAAAAGTGGTTTTTCAACACTAACACAAGTGCGAAAAGTGGTTTTTCAACACTAACACAAGTGCGAAAAGTGGTTCTTCAACACTAACACAAGTGCGAAAAGTGGTTTTTCAACACTATCACAAGTGCAAAAAGTGTTTTTTCCACACTAATACAAGTGCAAAAGTGGTTTCCTGCACCAACACAAGTGGGAAAAGTGGCTTTTCAACACTAACACAAGTGCGAAAAGTGGGTTTTCAACACAAACACAAGTGCGAAAAGTGGTTTCCTTCACCAACACTAGTGCAAAAAGTGGTTTTTCAACACTAACACAAGTGCGAAAAGTGGTTTTTCCACACTAATACAAGTGCAAAAGTGGTTTCCTGCACCAACACAGTGCGAAAAGTGGTTTTTCAACACTAACGTAATTGCAAAAAGTGGTTTTCAACACCAACACAAGTGCGAAAAGTGGTTTTTCCACACTAATACAAGTGCAAAAGTGGTTTCCTGCACCAACACAAGTGCGAAAAGTGGTTTTTCAACACTATCACAAGTGCAAAAAGTGTTTTTTCAACAATATCACAAGTGCAAAAAGTGTTTTTCCACACTAATACAAGTGCAAAGGTGGTTTCCTGCACAAACACAAGTGCAAAAAGTGTTTTTTCAACAATATCACAAGTGCGAAAAGTGGTTTTTCAACACTAACACAAGTGCGAAAAGTGGTTTTGCAACACCAACACAAGTGCGAAAACTGGTTTTTCCACACTAATAAAAGTGCAAAAGTGGTTTCCTGCACCAACACAAGTGCGAAAAGTGGTTTTTCAACACTAACACAAGTGCGAAAAGTGGTTTTTCAACACTATCACAAGTGCAAAAAGTGTTTTTTCCACACTAATACAAGTGCAAAAGTGGTTTCCTGCACCAACACAAGTGCGAAAAGTGGTTTTTCACCACTAACACAAGTGCGAAAAGTGGTTTTTCAACACCATCACAAGTGCAAAAAGTGTTTTTTCCACACTAATACAAGTGCAAAAGTGGTTTCCTGCACCAACACAAGTGCAAAAAGTGGATTTTCAACACTAACACAAGTGGGTTTTCAACACTAACACAAGTGCGAAAAGTGGTTTCCTTCACTAACACAAGTGCGAAAAGTGGTTTTTCAACACTAACACAAGTGCAAAAAGTGGTTTTTCAACACTAACACAAGTGCGAAAAGTGGTTTTTCTACACTAATACAAGTGCAAAAGTGGTTTCCTGCACCAACACAAGTGCGAAAAGTGGTTTTTCAACACTAACACAAGTGCGAAAAGTGGTTTTTCGACACTATCACAAGTGCAAAAAGTGTTTTTCCACACTAATACAAGTGCAAAAGTGGTTCCCTGCACCAACACAAGTGCGAAAACTGGTTTTTCAACACTAACACAAGTGCGAAAAGTGGTTTTTCAACACTATCACAAGTGCAAAAAGTGTTTTTCCACACGAATACAAGTGCAAAAGTGGCTTCCTGCACCAACACAAGTGCGAAAAGTGGATTTTCAACACTAACACAAGTGTGAAAAGTGGGTTTTCAACACTAACACAAGTGCGAAAAGTGGTGTCCTTCACTAACACAAGCGCGAAAAGTGGTTTTTCAACACTAACACAAGTGCGAAAAGTGGTTTTTCAACACTAACACAAGTGCGAAAAGTGGTTTTGCAACACTAACACAAGTGCGAAAAGTGGTTTTTCCACACTAATAAAAGTGCAAAAGTGGTTTCCTGCACCAACACAAGTGCGAAAAGTGGTTTTTCAACACTAACACAAGTGCGAAAAGTGGTTTTTCAACACTATCACAAGTGCAAAAAGTGTTTTTTCCACACTAATACAAGTGCAAAAGTGGTTTCCTGCACCAACACAAGTGCGAAAAGTGGTTTTTCACCACTAACACAAGTGCGAAAAGTGGTTTTTCAACACCATCACAAGTGCAAAAAGTGTTTTTTCCACACTAATACAAGTGCAAAAGTGGTTTCCTGCACCAACACAAGTGCAAAAAGTGGATTTTCAACACTAACACAAGTTCGAAAAGTGGGTTTTCAACACTAACACAAGTGCGAAAAGTGGTTTCCTTCACTAACACAAGTGCGAAAAGTGGTTTTTCAACACTAACACAAGTGCGAAAAGTGGTTTTTCAACACTAACACGAGTGCGAAAAGTGGTTTTTCTACACTAATACAAGTGCAAAAGTGGTTTCCTGCACCAACACAAGTGCGAAAAGTGGTTTTTCAACACTAACACAAGTGCGAAAAGTGGTTTTTCAACACTATCACAAGTGCAAAAAGTGTTTTTTCCACACTAATACAAGTGCAAAAGTGGTTCCCTGCACCAACACAAGTGCGAAAACTGGTTTTTCAACACTAACACAAGTGCGAAAAGTGGTTTTTCAACACTAACACAAGTGCGAAAAGTGGTTCTTCAACACTAACACAAGTGCGAAAAGTGGTTTTTCAACACTATCACAAGTGCAAAAAGTGTTTTTTCCACACTAGTACAAGTGCAAAAGTGGTTTGCTGCACCAACACAAGTGCGAAAAGTGGTTTTTCAACACTAACACAAGTGCGAAAAGTGGTTTTTCAACACTAACACAAGTGCGAAAAGTGGTTTTTCCACACTAATACAAGTGCAAAAGTGGTTTCCTGCACCAACACAAGTGCGAAAAGTGGTTTTTCAACACTAACACAAGTGCGAAAAGTGGTTTTTCAACACTAACACAAGTGCAAAAAGTGGTTTTTCCACACTAACACAAGTGCGAAAAGTGGTTTTTCCACACTAATACAAGTGCAAAAGTGGTTTCCTGCACCAACACAAGTGCGAAAAGTGGTTTTTGAACACTAACACAAGTGCGAAAGTGGTTTTTCAACACTATCACAAGTGCAAAAAGTGTTTTTTCCACACTAATACAAGTGCAAAAGTGGTTTCCTGCACCAACACAAGTGCGAAAAGTGGTTTTTCAACACTATCACAAGTGCAAAAAGTGGTTTTTCAACACTAACACAAGTGCGAAAAGTGGTTTTCCACACTAATACAAGTGCAAAAGTGGTTTCCTGCACCAACACAAGTGGGAAAAGTGGCTTTTCAACACTAACACAAGTGCGAAAAGTGGATTTTCAACACAAACACAAGTGCGAAAAGTGGTTTCCTTCACCAACACCAGTGCAAAAAGTGGTTTTTCAACACTAACACAAGTGCGAAAAGTGGTTTTTCCACACTAATACAAATGCAAAAGTGGTTTCCTGCACCAACACAGTGCGAAAAGTGGTTATTCAACACTAACACAATTGCAAAAAGTGGTTTTTCAACACTAACACAAGTGCAAAAAGTTGTTTTTCCACACTAATACAAGTGCAAAAGTGGTTTCCTGCACCAACACAAGTGCAAAAAGTGGTTTTTCAACACTAACACAAGTGCGAAAAGTGGTTTTTCAACACTATCACATGTGCAAAAAGTGTTTTTTCCACACTAATGCAAGTGCAAAAGTGGTTTCCTGCACCAACACAAATGCGAAAAGTGGTTTTTCAACACTAACACAAGTGCGAAAAGTGGTTTTTCAACACTATCACAAGTGCAAAAAGTGTTTTTTCCACACTAATACAAGTGCAAAAGTGGTTTCCTGCACCAACAAAAGTGTGAAAAGTGGATTTTCAACACTAACACAAGTGAGAAAAGTGGGTTTTCAACACTAACACAAGTCCGAAAAGTGGTTTCCTTCACTAACACAAGTGCGTAAAGTGGTTTTTCAACACTAACACAAGTGCGAAAAGTGGTTTTTCCACACTAATACAAGTGCAAAAGTGGTTTCCTGCACCAACACAAGTGCGAAAAGTGGATTTTCAACACTAACACAAGTGCGAAAAGTGGGTTTTCAACACTAACACAAGTGCGAAAAGTGGTTTCCTTCACTAACACAAGTGTGAAAAGTGGTTTTTCAACACTAACACAAGTGCGAAAAGTGGTTTTTCAACACTAACACAAGTGCGAAAAGTAGTTTTTCCACACTAATACAAGTGCAAAAGTGGTTTACTGCACCAACACAAGTGCGAAAAGTGGTTTTTCAACACAAACACAAGTGCGAAAAGTGGTTTTTCAACACTATCACAAGTGCAAAAAGTGTTTTTTCCACACTAATACAAGTGCAAAAGTGGTTTCCTGCACCAACACAAGTGCGAAAAGTGGTTTTTCAACACTAACACAAGTGCGAAAAGTGGTTTTTCAACACTAACACAAGTGCGAAAAGTGGTTTTTCCACACTGATACGAGTGCAAAAGTGGTTTCCTGCACCAACACAAGTGCGAAAAGTGGTTTTTCAACACTAACACAAGTGCGAAAAGTGGTTTTTCAACACTATCACAAGTGCAAAAAGTGTTTTTTCCACACTAATACAAGTGCAAAAGTGGTTTCCTGCACCAACACAAGTGCGAAAAGTGGTTTTTCAACACTAACACAAGTGTGAAAAGTGGTTTTTCAACACTAACACAAGTGCGAAAAGTGGTTTTTCAACACTAACACAAGTGCGAAAAGTGGTTCTTCAACACTAACACAAGTGCGAAAAGTGGTTTTTCAACACTATCACAAGTGCAAAAAGTGTTTTTTCCACACTAATACAAGTGCAAAAGTGGTTTCCTGCACCAACACAAGTGGGAAAAGTGGCTTTTCAACACTAACACAAGTGCGAAAAGTGGGTTTTCAACACAAACACAAGTGCGAAAAGTGGTTTCCTTCACCAACACTAGTGCAAAAAGTGGTTTTTCAACACTAACACAAGTGCGAAAAGTGGTTTTTCCACACTAATACAAGTGCAAAAGTGGTTTCCTGCACCAACACAGTGCGAAAAGTGGTTTTTCAACACTAACGTAATTGCAAAAAGTGGTTTTCAACACCAACACAAGTGCGAAAAGTGGTTTTTCCACACTAATACAAGTGCAAAAGTGGTTTCCTGCACCAACACAAGTGCGAAAAGTGGTTTTTCAACACTATCACAAGTGCAAAAAGTGTTTTTTCAACAATATCACAAGTGCAAAAAGTGTTTTTCCACACTAATACAAGTGCAAAGGTGGTTTCCTGCACCAACACAAGTGCAAAAAGTGTTTTTTCAACAATATCACAAGTGCGAAAAGTGGTTTTTCAACACTAACACAAGTGCGAAAAGTGGTTTTGCAACACCAACACAAGTGCGAAAACTGGTTTTTCCACACTAATAAAAGTGCAAAAGTGGTTTCCTGCACCAACACAAGTGCGAAAAGTGGTTTTTCAACACTAACACAAGTGCGAAAAGTGGTTTTTCAACACTATCACAAGTGCAAAAAGTGTTTTTTCCACACTAATACAAGTGCAAAAGTGGTTTCCTGCACCAACACAAGTGCGAAAAGTGGTTTTTCACCACTAACACAAGTGCGAAAAGTGGTTTTTCAACACCATCACAAGTGCAAAAAGTGTTTTTTCCACACTAATACAAGTGCAAAAGTGGTTTCCTGCACCAACACAAGTGCAAAAAGTGGATTTTCAACACTAACACAAGTGGGTTTTCAACACTAACACAAGTGCGAAAAGTGGTTTCCTTCACTAACACAAGTGCGAAAAGTGGTTTTTCAACACTAACACAAGTGCAAAAAGTGGTTTTTCAACACTAACACAAGTGCGAAAAGTGGTTTTTCTACACTAATACAAGTGCAAAAGTGGTTTCCTGCACCAACACAAGTGCGAAAAGTGGTTTTTCAACACTAACACAAGTGCGAAAAGTGGTTTTTCGACACTATCACAAGTGCAAAAAGTGTTTTTCCACACTAATACAAGTGCAAAAGTGGTTCCCTGCACCAACACAAGTGCGAAAACTGGTTTTTCAACACTAACACAAGTGCGAAAAGTGGTTTTTCAACACTATCACAAGTGCAAAAAGTGTTTTTCCACACGAATACAAGTGCAAAAGTGGCTTCCTGCACCAACACAAGTGCGAAAAGTGGATTTTCAACACTAACACAAGTGTGAAAAGTGGGTTTTCAACACTAACACAAGTGCGAAAAGTGGTGTCCTTCACTAACACAAGCGCGAAAAGTGGTTTTTCAACACTAACACAAGTGCGAAAAGTGGTTTTTCAACACTAACACAAGTGCGAAAAGTGGTTTTTCCACACTAACACAAGTGTGAAAAGTGGTTTTTCAACACTAACACAAGTGCGAAAAGTGGTTTTTCAACACTAACACAAGTGCGAAAAGTGGTTCTTCAACACTAACACAAGTGCGAAAAGTGGTTTTTCAACACTATCACAAGTGCAAAAAGTGTTTTTTCCACACTAATACAAGTGCAAAAGTGGTTTCCTGCACCAACACAAGTGGGAAAAGTGGCTTTTCAACACTAACACAAGTGCGAAAAGTGGGTTTTCAACACAAACACAAGTGCGAAAAGTGGTTTCCTTCACCAACACCAGTGCAAAAAGTGGTTTTTCAACACTAACACAAGTGCGAAAAGTGGTTTTTCCACACTAATACAAGTGCAAAAGTGGTTTCCTGCACCAACACAGTGCGAAAAGTGGTTTTTCAACACTAACACAATTGCAAAAAGTGGTTTTTCAACACCAACACAAGTGCGAAAAGTGGTTTTCCCACACTAATACAAGTGCAAAAGTGGTTTCCTGCACCAACACAAGTGCGAAAAGTGGTTTTTCAACACTAACACAAGTGCAAAAAGTGTTTTTTCAACAATATCACAAGTGCAAAAAGTGTTTTTTTCCACACTAATACAAGTGCAAAAGTGGTTTCCTGCACCAACACAAGTGCGAAAAGTGGTTTTTCAACACTAACACAAGTGCGAAAAGTGGTTTTGCAACACTAACACAAGTGCGAAAAGTGGTTTTTCCACACTAATAAAAGTGCAAAAGTGGTTTCCTGCACCAACACAAGTGCGAAAAGTGGTTTTTCAACACTAACACCAGTGCGAAAAGTGGTTTTTCAACACTATCACAAGTGCAAAAAGTGTTTTTTCCACACTAATACAAGTGCAAAAGTGGTTTCCTGCACCAACACAAGTGCGAAAAGTGGTTTTTCACCACTAACACAAGTGCGAAAAGTGGTTTTTCAACACCATCACAAGTGCAAAAAGTGTTTTTTCCACACTAATACAAGTGCAAAAGTGGTTTCCTGCACCAACACAAGTGCAAAAAGTGGATTTTCAACACTACAACAAGTGCGAAAAGTGGGTTTTCAACACTATCACAAGTGCGAAAAGTGCTTTCCTTCACTAACACAAGTGCGAAAAGTGGTTTTTCCACACTAACACAAGTGCGAAAAGTGGTTTTTCAACACTAACACAAGTGCGAAAAGTGGTTTTTC
Organism: Myxine glutinosa; assembly: GCF_964187855.1. Taxonomy (NCBI): domain Eukaryota; kingdom Metazoa; phylum Chordata; class Myxini; order Myxiniformes; family Myxinidae; genus Myxine; species Myxine glutinosa. The sequence continues at coordinate 47,662 of NW_027616602.1, forward strand.
CACACTAATACAAGTGCAAAAGTGGTTTCCTGCACCAACACAAGTGCGAAAAGTGGTTTTTCAACACTAACACAAGTGCGAAAAGTGGTTTTTCAACACTATCACAAGTGCAAAAAGTGTTTTTCCACACTAATACAAGTGCAAAAGTGGTTTCCTGCACCAACTCAAGTGCGAAAAGTGGTTTTTCAACACTAACACAAGTGCGAAAAGTGGTTTTTCAACACTATCACAAGTGCAAAAAGTGTTTTTTCCACACTAATACAAGTGCAAAAGTGGTTTCCTGCACCAACACAAGTGCGAAAAGTGGATTTCAACACTAACACAAGTGTCAAAAGTGGGTTTTCAACACTAACACAAGTGCGAAAAGTGGTTTCCTTCACTAACACAAGTGCGAAAAGTGGTTTTTCAACACTAACACAAGTGCGAAAAGTGGTTTTTCAACACTAACACAAGTGCGAAAAGTGGTTTTTCCACACTAATACAAGTGCAAAAGTGGTTTCCTGCACCAACACAAGTGCGAAAAGTGGATTTTCAACACTAACACAAGTGCGAAAAGTGGGTTTTCAACACTAACACAAGTGCGAAAAGTGGTTTCCTTCACTAACACAAGTGTGAAAAGTGGTTTTTCAACACTAACACAAGTGCGAAAAGTGGTTTTTCCACACTAATACAAGTGCAAAAGTGGTTTCCTGCACCAACACAAGTGCGAAAAGTGGTTTTTCAACACTAACACAAGTGCGAAAAGTGGTTTTTCAACACTATCACAAGTGCAAAAAGTGTTTTTTCCACACTAATACAAGTGCAAAAGTGGTTTCCTGCAACAACACAAGTGCGAAAAGTGGTTTTTCAAAACTAACCCAAGTGCGAAAAGTGGTTTTTCAACACTAACACAAATGCGAAAAGTGCTTTTTCAACACTAACACAAGTGCGAAAAGTAGTTTTTCAACACTAACACAAGTGCGAAAAGTGGTTTTTCAACACTAACACAAGTGCGAAAAGTGGTTTTTCAACACTAACACAAGTGCGAAAAGTGGTTTTCCACACTAATACAAGTGCAAAAGTGGTTTCCTGCACCAACACAAGTGCAAAAAGTGGATTTTCAACACTAACACAAGTGCGAAAAGTGGGTTTTCAACACTATCACAAGTGCGAAAAGTGCTTTCCTTCACTAACACAAGTGCGAAAAGTGGTTTTTCCACACTAACACAAGTGCGAAAAGTGGTTTTTCAACACTAACACAAGTGCGAAAAGTGGTTTTTCCACACTAATACAAGTGCAAAAGCGGTTTCCTGCACCAACACAAGTGCGAAAAGTGGTTTTTCAACACTAACACAAGTGCGAAAAGTGGTTTTTCAACACTATCACAAGTGCAAAAAGTGTTTTTCCACACTAATACAAGTGCAAAAGTGGTTTCCTGCACCAACTCAAGTGCGAAAAGTGGTTTTTCAACACTAACACAAGTGCGAAAAGTGGTTTTTCAACACTATCACAAGTGCAAAAAGTGTTTTTTCCACACTAATACAAGTGCAAAAGTGGTTTCCTGCACCAACACAAGTGCGAAAAGTGGATTTCAACACTAACACAAGTGTCAAAAGTGGGTTTTCAACACTAACACAAGTGCGAAAAGTGGTTTCCTTCACTAACACAAGTGCGAAAAGTGGTTTTTCAACACTAACACAAGTGCGAAAAGTGGTTTTTCAACACTAACACAAGTGCGAAAAGTGGTTTTTCCACACTAATACAAGTGCAAAAGTGGTTTCCTGCACCAACACAAGTGCGAAAAGTGGATTTTCAACACTAACACAAGTGCGAAAAGTGGGTTTTCAACACTAACACAAGTGCGAAAAGTGGTTTCCTTCACTAACACAAGTGTGAAAAGTGGTTTTTCAACACTAACACAAGTGCGAAAAGTGGTTTTTCAACACTAACACAAGTGCGAAAAGTGGTTTTTCCACACTAATACAAGTGCAAAAGTGGTTTCCTGCACCAACACAAGTGCGAAAAGTGGTTTTTCAACACTAACACAAGTGCGAAAAGTGGTTTTTCAACACTATCACAAGTGCAAAAAGTGTTTTTCCACACTAATACAAGTGCAAAAGTGGTTTCCTGCACCAACACAAGTGCGAAAAGTGGTTTTTCAAAACTAACCCAAGTGCGAAAAGTGGTTTTTCAACACTAACACAAGTTCGAAAAGTGCTTTTTCAACACTAACACAAGTGCGAAAAGTAGTTTTTCAACACTAACACAAGTGCAAAAAGTGGTTTTTCAACACTAACACAAGTGCGAAAAGTGGTTTTTCAACACTAACACAAGTGCGAAAAGTGGTTTTCCACACTAATACAAGTGCAAAAGTGGTTTCGTGCACCAACACAAGTGCGAAAAGTGGTTTTTCAACACTAACACAAGTGCGAAAAGTGGTTTTTCAACACTAACACAAGTGCGAAAAGTGGTTTTTCAACACTATCACAAGTGCAAAAAGTGTTTTTTCCACACTAATACAAGTGCAAAAGTGGTTTCCTGCACCAACACAAGTGCGAAAAGTGGTTTTTCAACACTAACACGAGTGCGAAAAGTGGTTTTTCAACACTAACACAAGCGCAAAAAGTGGTTTTTCAACACTATCACAAGTGCAAAATGTGTTTTTTCCACACTAATACAAGTGCAAAAGTGGTTTGCTGCACCAACACAAGTGCGAAAAGTGGTTTTTCAACACTAACACAAGTGCGAAAGTGGTTTTTCAACACTAACACAAGTGCGAAAAGTGGTTTTTCCACACTAATACAATTGCAAAAGTGGTTTCCTGCACCAACACAAGTGCGAAAAGTGGTTTTTCAACACTATCACAAGTGCGAAAAGTGGTTTTTTCCACACTAATACAAGTGCAAAAGTGGTTTCCTGCACCAACACAAGTGGGAAAAGTGGCTTTTCAACACTAACACAAGTGCGAAAAGTGGGTTTTCAACACAAACACAAGTGCGAAAGGTGGTTTCCTTCACCAACACCAGTGCAAAAAGTGGTTTTTCAACACTAACAAAAGTGCGAAAAGTGGTTTTTCAACACTAACACAAGTGCGAAAAGTGGTTTTTCAACACTAACACAAGTGCAAAAAGTGGTTTTCCACACTAACACAAGTGCGAAAAGTGGTTTTTCCACACTAATACAAGTGCAAAAGTGGTTTCCTGCACCAACACAAGTGCGAAAAGTGGTTTTTGAACACTAACACAAGTGCGAAAGTGGTTTTTCAACACTACCACAAGTGCAAAAAGTGTTTTTTCCACACTAATACAAGTGCAAAGTGGTTTTTCAACACTATCACAAGTGCAAAAAGTGTTTTTTCCACACTAATACAAGTGCAAAAGTGGTTTCCTGCACCAACACAAGTGCGAAAAGTGGTTTTTCAACACTATCACAAGTGCAAAAAGTGGTTTTTCAACACTAACACAAGTGCGAAAAGTGGTTTTTCCACACTAATACAAGTGAAAAAGTGGTTTCCTGCACCAACACAAGTGGGAAAAGTGGCTTTTCAACACTAACACAAGTGCGAAAAGTGGATTTTCAACAAAAACACAAGTGCGAAAAGTGGTTTCCTTCACCAACACCAGTGCAAAAAGTGGTTTTTCAACACTAACACAAGTGCGAAAAGTGGTTTTTCCACACTAATACAAATGCAAAAGTGGTTTCCTGCACCAACACAGTGCGAAAAGTGGTTTTTCAACACTAACACAATTGCAAAAAGTGGTTTTTCAACACTAACACAAGTGCAAAAAGTTGTTTTTCCACACTAATACAAGTGCAAAAGTGGTTTCCTGCACCAACACAAGTGCAAAAAGTGGTTTTTCAACACTAACACAAGTGCGAAAAGTGGTTTTTCAACACTATCACAAGTGCAAAAAGTGTTTTTTCCACACTAATGCAAGTGCAAAAGTGGTTTCCTGCACCAACACAAATGCGAAAAGTGGTTTTTCAACACTAACACAAGTGCGAAAAGTGGTTTTTCAACACTATCACAAGTGCAAAAAGTGTTTTTTCCACACTAATACAAGTGCAAAAGTGGTTTCCTGCACCAACAAAAGTGTGAAAAGTGGATTTTCAACACTAACACAAGTGAGAAAAGTGGGTTTTCAACACTAACACAAGTGCGAAAAGTGGTTTCCTTCACTAACACAAGTGCGAAAAGTGGTTTTTCAACACTAACACAAGTGCGTAAAGTGGTTTTTCAACACTAACACAAGTGCGAAAAGTGGTTTTTCCACACTAATACAAGTGCAAAAGTGGTTTCCTGCACCAACACAAGTGCGAAAAGTGGATTTTCAACACTAACACAAGTGCGAAAAGTGGGTTTTCAACACTAACACAAGTGCGAAAAGTGGTTTCCTTCACTAACACAAGTGTGAAAAGTGGTTTTTCAACACTAACACAAGTGTGAAAAGTGGTTTTTCAACACTAACACAAGTGCGAAAAGTGGTTTTTCCACACTAATACAAGTGCAAAAGTGGTTTACTGCACCAACACAAGTGCGAAAAGTGGTTTTTCAACACAAACACAAGTGCGAAAAGTGGTTTTTCAACACTATCACAAGTGCAAAAAGTGTTTTTTCCACACTAATACAAGTGCAAAAGTGGTTTCCTGCACCAACACAAGTGCGAAAAGTGGTTTTTCAACACTAACACAAGTGCGAAAAGTGGTTTTTCAACACTAACACAAGTGCGAAAAGTGGTTTTTCCACACTGATACGAGTGCAAAAGTGGTTTCCTGCACCAACACAAGTGCGAAAAGTGGTTTTTCAACACTAACACAAGTGCGAAAAGTGGTTTTTCAACACTATCACAAGTGCAAAAAGTGTTTTTTCCACACTAATACAAGTGCAAAAGTGGTTTCCTGCACCAACACAAGTGCGAAAAGTGGTTTTTCAACACTAACACAAGTGTGAAAAGTGGTTTTTCAACACTAACACAAGTGCGAAAAGTGGTTTTTCAACACTAACACAAGTGCGAAAAGTGGTTCTTCAACACTAACACAAGTGCGAAAAGTGGTTTTTCAACACTATCACAAGTGCAAAAAGTGTTTTTTCCACACTAATACAAGTGCAAAAGTGGTTTCCTGCACCAACACAAGTGCGAAAAGTGGTTTTTCAACACTAACACAAGTGCGAAAAGTGGTTTTGCAACACTAACACAAGTGCGAAAAGTGGTTTTTCCACACTAATAAAAGTGCAAAAGTGGTTTCCTGCACCAACACAAGTGCGAAAAGTGGTTTTTCAACACTAACACAAGTGCGAAAAGTGGTTTTTCAACACTATCACAAGTGCAAAAAGTGTTTTTTCCACACTAATACAAGTGCAAAAGTGGTTTCCTGCACCAACACAAGTGCGAAAAGTGGTTTTTCACCACTAACACAAGTGCGAAAAGTGGTTTTTCAACACCATCACAAGTGCAAAAAGTGTTTTATCCACACTAATACAAGTGCAAAAGTGGTTTCCTGCACCAACACAAGTGCAAAAAGTGGATTTTCAACACTAACACAAGTTCGAAAAGTGGGTTTTCAACACTAACACAAGTGCGAAAAGTGGTTTCCTTCACTAACACAAGTGCGAAAAGTGGTTTTTCAACACTAACACAAGTGCGAAAAGTGGTTTTTCAACACTAACACAAGTGCGAAAAGTGGTTTTTCTACACTAATACAAGTGCAAAAGTGGTTTCCTGCACCAACACAAGTGCGAAAAGTGGTTTTTCAACACTAACACAAGTGCGAAAAGTGGTTTTTCAACACTATCACAAGTGCAAAAAGTGTTTTTTCCACACTAATACAAGTGCAAAAGTGGTTCCCTGCACCAACACAAGTGCGAAAACTGGTTTTTCAACACTAACACAAGTGCGAAAAGTGGTTTTTCAACACTAACACAAGTGCGAAAAGTGGTTCTTCAACACTAACACAAGTGCGAAAAGTGGTTTTTCAACACTATCACAAGTGCAAAAAGTGTTTTTTCCACACTAATACAAGTGCAAAAGTGGTTTGCTGCACCAACACAAGTGCGAAAAGTGGTTTTTCAACACTAACACAAGTGCGAAAAGTGGTTTTTCAACACTAACACAAGTGCGAAAAGTGGTTTTTCCACACTAATACAAGTGCAAAAGTGGTTTCCTGCACCAACACAAGTGCGAAAAGTGGTTTTTCAACACTAACACAAGTGTGAAAAGTGGTTTTTCAACACTAACACAAGTGCAAAAAGTGGTTTTTCCACACTAACACAAGTGCGAAAAGTGGTTTTTCCACACTAATACAAGTGCAAAAGTGGTTTCCTGCACCAACACAAGTGCGAAAAGTGGTTTTTGAACACTAACACAAGTGCGAAAGTGGTTTTTCAACACTATCACAAGTGCAAAAAGTGTTTTTTCCACACTAATACAAGTGCAAAAGTGGTTTCCTGCACCAACACAAGTGCGAAAAGTGGTTTTTCAACACTATCACAAGTGCAAAAAGTGGTTTTTCAACACTAACACAAGTGCGAAAAGTGGTTTTTCCACACTAATACAAGTGAAAAAGTGGTTTCCTGCACCAACACAAGTGGGAAAAGTGGCTTTTCAACACTAACACAAGTGCGAAAAGTGGATTTTCAACACAAACACAAGTGCGAAAAGTGGTTTCCTTCACCAACACCAGTGCAAAAAGTGGTTTTTCAACACTAACACAAGTGCGAAAAGTGGTTTTTCCACACTAATACAAATGCAAAAGTGGTTTCCTGCACCAACACAGTGCGAAAAGTGGTTTTTCAACACTAACACAATTGCAAAAAGTGGTTTTTCAACACTAACACAAGTGCAAAAAGTTGTTTTTCCACACTAATACAAGTGCAAAAGTGGTTTCCTGCACCAACACAAGTGCAAAAAGTGGTTTTTCAACACTAACACAAGTGCGAAAAGTGGTTTTTCAACACTATCACAAGTGCAAAAAGTGTTTTTTCCACACTAATACAAGTGCAAAAGTGGTTTACTGCACCAACACAAGTGCGAAAAGTGGTTTTTCAACACAAACACAAGTGCGAAAAGTGGTTTTTCAACACTATCACAAGTGCAAAAAGTGTTTTTTCCACACTAATACAAGTGCAAAAGTGGTTTCCTGCACCAACACAAGTGCGAAAAGTGGTTTTTCAACACTAACACAAGTGCGAAAAGTGGTTTTTCAACACTAACACAAGTGCGAAAAGTGGTTTTTCCACACTGATACGAGTGCAAAAGTGGTTTCCTGCACCAACACAAGTGCGAAAAGTGGTTTTTCAACACTAACACAAGTGCGAAAAGTGGTTTTTCAACACTATCACAAGTGCAAAAAGTGTTTTTTCCACACTAATACAAGTGCAAAAGTGGTTTCCTGCACCAACACAAGTGCGAAAAGTGGTTTTTCAACACTAACACAAGTGTGAAAAGTGGTTTTTCAACACTAACACAAGTGCGAAAAGTGGTTTTTCAACACTAACACAAGTGCGAAAAGTGGTTCTTCAAGACTAACACAAGTGCGAAAAGTGGTTTTTCAACACTATCACAAGTGCAAAAAGTGTTTTTTCCACACTAATACAAGTGCAAAAGTGGTTTCCTGCACCAACACAAGTGCGAAAAGTGGTTTTTCAACACTAACACAAGTGCGAAAAGTGGTTTTGCAACACTAACACAAGTGCGAAAAGTGGTTTTTCCACACTAATAAAAGTGCAAAAGTGGTTTCCTGCACCAACACAAGTGCGAAAAGTGGTTTTTCAACACTAACACAAGTGCGAAAAGTGGTTTTTCAACACTATCACAAGTGCAAAAAGTGTTTTTTCCACACTAATACAAGTGCAAAAGTGGTTTCCTGCACCAACACAAGTGCGAAAAGTGGTTTTTCACCACTAACACAAGTGCGAAAAGTGGTTTTTCAACACCATCACAAGTGCAAAAAGTGTTTTTTCCACACTAATACAAGTGCAAAAGTGGTTTCCTGCACCAACACAAGTGCAAAAAGTGGATTTTCAACACTAACACAAGTTCGAAAAGTGGGTTTTCAACACTAACACAAGTGCGAAAAGTGGTTTCCTTCACTAACACAAGTGCGAAAAGTGGTTTTTCAACACTAACACAAGTGCGAAAAGTGGTTTTTCAACACTAACACAAGTGCGAAAAGTGGTTTTTCTACACTAATACAAGTGCAAAAGTGGTTTCCTGCACCAACACAAGTGCGAAAAGTGGTTTTTCAACACTAACACAAGTGCGAAAAGTGGTTTTTCAACACTATCACAAGTGCAAAAAGTGTTTTTTCCACACTAATACAAGTGCAAAAGTGGTTCCCTGCACCAACACAAGTGCGAAAACTGGTTTTTCAACACTAACACAAGTGCGAAAAGTGGTTTTTCAACACTAACACAAGTGCGAAAAGTGGTTCTTCAACACTAACACAAGTGCGAAAAGTGGTTTTTCAACACTATCACAAGTGCAAAAAGTGTTTTTTCCACACTAATACAAGTGCAAAAGTGGTTTGCTGCACCAACACAAGTGCGAAAAGTGGTTTTTCAACACTAACACAAGTGCGAAAAGTGGTTTTTCAACACTAACACAAGTGCGAAAAGTGGTTTTTCCACACTAATACAAGTGCAAAAGTGGTTTCCTGCACCAACACAAGTGCGAAAAGTGGTTTTTCAACACTAACACAAGTGCGAAAAGTGGTTTTTCAACACTAACACAAGTGCAAAAAGTGGTTTTTCCACACTAACACAAGTGCGAAAAGTGGTTTTTCCACACTAATACAAGTGCAAAAGTGGTTTCCTGCACCAACACAAGTGCGAAAAGTGGTTTTTGAACACTAACACAAGTGCGAAAGTGGTTTTTCAACACTATCACAAGTGCAAAAAGTGTTTTTTCCACACTAATACAAGTGCAAAAGTGGTTTCCTGCACCAACACAAGTGCGAAAAGTGGTTTTTCAACACTATCACAAGTGCAAAAAGTGGTTTTTCAACACTAACACAAGTGCGAAAAGTGGTTTTTCCACACTAATACAAGTGAAAAAGTGGTTTCCTGCACCAACACAAGTGGGAAAAGTGGCTTTTCAACACTAACACAAGTGCGAAAAGTGGATTTTCAACACAAACACAAGTGCGAAAAGTGGTTTCCTTCACCAACACCAGTGCAAAAAGTGGTTTTTCAACACTAACACAAGTGCGAAAAGTGGTTTTTCCACACTAATACAAATGCAAAAGTGGTTTCCTGCACCAACACAGTGCGAAAAGTGGTTTTTCAACACTAACACAATTGCAAAAAGTGGTTTTTCAACACTAACACAAGTGCAAAAAGTTGTTTTTCCACACTAATACAAGTGCAAAAGTGGTTTCCTGCACCAACACAAGTGCAAAAAGTGGTTTTTCAACACTAACACAAGTGCGAAAAGTGGTTTTTCAACACTATCACAAGTGCAAAAAGTGTTTTTTCCACACTAATGCAAGTGCAAAAGTGGTTTCCTGCACCAACACAAATGCGAAAAGTGGTTTTTCAACACTAACACAAGTGCGAAAAGTGGTTTTTCAACACTATCACAAGTGCAAAAAGTGTTTTTTCCACACTAATACAAGTGCAAAAGTGGTTTCCTGCACCAACAAAAGTGCGAAAAGTGGATTTTCAACACTAACACAAGTGAGAAAAGTGGGTTTTCAACACTAACACAAGTGCGAAAAGTGGTTTCCTTCACTAACACAAGTGCGAAAAGTGGTTTTTCAACACTAACACAAGTGCGTAAAGTGGTTTTTCAACACTAACACAAGTGCGAAAAGTGGTTTTTCCACACTAATACAAGTGCAAAAGTGGTTTCCTGCACCAACACAAGTGCGAAAAGTGGATTTTCAACACTAACACAAGTGCGAAAAGTGGGTTTTCAACACTAACACAAGTGCGAAAGTGGTTTTTCAACACTATCACAACTGCAAAAAGTGTTTTTTCCACACTAATACAAGTGCAAAAGTGGTTTCCTGCACCAACACAAGTGCGAAAAGTGGTTTTTCAACACTATCACAAGTGCAAAAAGTGGTTTTTCAACACTAACACAAGTGCGAAAAGTGGTTTTTCCACACTAATACAAGTGAAAAAGTGGTTTCCTGCACCAACACAAGTGGGAAAAGTGGCTTTTCAACACTAACACAAGTGCGAAAAGTGGATTTTCAACACAAACACAAGTGCGAAAAGTGGTTTCCTTCACCAACACCAGTGCAAAAAGTGGTTTTTCAACACTAACACAAGTGCGAAAAGTGGTTTTTCCACACTAATACAAATGCAAAAGTGGTTTCCTGCACCAACACAGTGCGAAAAGTGGTTTTTCAACACTAACACAATTGCAAAAAGTGGTTTTTCAACACTAACACAAGTGCAAAAAGTTGTTTTTCCACACTAATACAAGTGCAAAAGTGGTTTCCTGCACCAACACAAGTGCAAAAAGTGGTTTTTCAACACTAACACAAGTGCGAAAAGTGGTTTTTCAACACTATCACAAGTGCAAAAAGTGTTTTTTCCACACTAATGCAAGTGCAAAAGTGGTTTCCTGCACCAACACAAATGCGAAAAGTGGTTTTTCAACACTAACACAAATGCGAAAAGTGGTTTTTCAACACTATCACAAGTGCAAAAAGTGTTTTTTCCACACTAATACAAGTGCAAAAGTGGTTTCCTGCACCAACAAAAGTGCGAAAAGTGGATTTTCAACACTAACACAAGTGAGAAAAGTGGGTTTTCAACACTAACACAAGTGCGAAAAGTGGTTTCCTTCACTAACACAAGTGTGAAAAGTGGTTTTTCAACACTAACACAAGTGCGTAAAGTGGTTTTTCAACACTAACACAAGTGCGTAAAGTGGTTTTTCAACACTAACACAAGTGCGAAAAGTGGTTTTTCCACACTAATACAAGTGCAAAAGTGGTTTCCTGCACCAACACAAGTGCGAAAAGTGGATTTTCAACACTAACACAAGTGCGAAAAGTGGGTTTTCAACACTAACACAAGTGCGAAAAGTGGTTTCCTTCACTAACACAAGTGTGAAAAGTGGTTTTTCAACACTAACACAAGTGTGAAAAGTGGTTTTTCAACACTAACACAAGTGCGAAAAGTGGTTTTTCCACACTAATACAAGTGCAAAAGTGGTTTACTGCACCAACACAAGTGCGAAAAGTGGTTTTTCAACACTAACACAAGTGCGAAAAGTGGTTTTTCAACACTAACACAAGTGCAAAAAGTGGTTTTTCCACACTAACACAAGTGCGAAAAGTGGTTTTTCCACACTAATACAAGTGCAAAAGTGGTTTCCTGCACCAACACAAGTGCGAAAAGTGGTTTTTGAACACTAACACAAGTGCGAAAGTGGTTTTTCAACACTATCACAAGTGCAAAAAGTGTTTTTTCCACACTAATACAAGTGCAAAAGTGGTTTCCTGCACCAACACAAGTGCGAAAAGTGGTTTTTCAACACTATCACAAGTGCAAAAAGTGGTTTTTCAACACTAACACAAGTGCGAAAAGTGGTTTTTCCACACTAATACAAGTGAAAAAGTGGTTTCCTGCACCAACACAAGTGGGAAAAGTGGCTTTTCAACACTAACACAAGTGCGAAAAGTGGATTTTCAACACAAACACAAGTGCGAAAAGTGGTTTCCTTCACCAACACCAGTGCAAAAAGTGGTTTTTCAACACTAACACAAGTGCGAAAAGTGGTTTTTCCACACTAATACAAATGCAAAAGTGGTTTCCTGCACCAACACAGTGCGAAAAGTGGTTTTTCAACACTAACACAATTGCAAAAAGTGGTTTTTCAACACTAACACAAGTGCAAAAAGTTGTTTTTCCACACTAATACAAGTGCAAAAGTGGTTTCCTGCACCAACACAAGTGCAAAAAGTGGTTTTTCAACACTAACACAAGTGCGAAAAGTGGTTTTTCAACACTATCACAAGTGCAAAAAGTGTTTTTTCCACACTAATGCAAGTGCAAAAGTGGTTTCCTGCACCAACACAAATGCGAAAAGTGGTTTTTCAACACTAACACAAGTGCGAAAAGTGGTTTTTCAACACTATCACAAGTGCAAAAAGTGTTTTTTCCACACTAATACAAGTGCAAAAGTGGTTTCCTGCACCAACAAAAGTGCGAAAAGTGGATTTTCAACACTAACACAAGTGAGAAAAGTGGGTTTTCAACACTAACACAAGTGCGAAAAGTGGTTTCCTTCACTAACACAAGTGCGAAAAGTGGTTTTTCAACACTAACACAAGTGCGTAAAGTGGTTTTTCAACACTAACACAAGTGCGAAAAGTGGTTTTTCCACACTAATACAAGTGCAAAAGTGGTTTCCTGCACCAACACAAGTGCGAAAAGTGGATTTTCAACACTAACACAAGTGCGAAAAGTGGGTTTTCAACACTAACACAAGTGCGAAAGTGGTTTTTCAACACTATCACAAGTGCAAAAAGTGTTTTTTCCACACTAATACAAGTGCAAAAGTGGTTTCCTGCACCAACACAAGTGCGAAAAGTGGTTTTTCAACACTATCACAAGTGCAAAAAGTGGTTTTTCAACACTAACACAAGTGCGAAAAGTGGTTTTTCCACACTAATACAAGTGAAAAAGTGGTTTCCTGCACCAACACAAGTGGGAAAAGTGGCTTTTCAACACTAACACAAGTGCGAAAAGTGGATTTTCAACACAAACACAAGTGCGAAAAGTGGTTTCCTTCACCAACACCAGTGCAAAAAGTGGTTTTTCAACACTAACACAAGTGCGAAAAGTGGTTTTTCCACACTAATACAAATGCAAAAGTGGTTTCCTGCACCAACACAGTGCGAAAAGTGGTTTTTCAACACTAACACAATTGCAAAAAGTGGTTTTTCAACACTAACACAAGTGCAAAAAGTTGTTTTTCCACACTAATACAAGTGCAAAAGTGGTTTCCTGCACCAACACAAGTGCAAAAAGTGGTTTTTCAACACTAACACAAGTGCGAAAAGTGGTTTTTCAACACTATCACAAGTGCAAAAAGTGTTTTTTCCACACTAATGCAAGTGCAAAAGTGGTTTCCTGCACCAACACAAATGCGAAAAGTGGTTTTTCAACACTAACACAAATGCGAAAAGTGGTTTTTCAACACTATCACAAGTGCAAAAAGTGTTTTTTCCACACTAATACAAGTGCAAAAGTGGTTTCCTGCACCAACAAAAGTGCGAAAAGTGGATTTTCAACACTAACACAAGTGAGAAAAGTGGGTTTTCAACACTAACACAAGTGCGAAAAGTGGTTTCCTTCACTAACACAAGTGTGAAAAGTGGTTTTTCAACACTAACACAAGTGCGTAAAGTGGTTTTTCAACACTAACACAAGTGCGTAAAGTGGTTTTTCAACACTAACACAAGTGCGAAAAGTGGTTTTTCCACACTAATACAAGTGCAAAAGTGGTTTCCTGCACCAACACAAGTGCGAAAAGTGGATTTTCAACACTAACACAAGTGCGAAAAGTGGGTTTTCAACACTAACACAAGTGCGAAAAGTGGTTTCCTTCACTAACACAAGTGTGAAAAGTGGTTTTTCAACACTAACACAAGTGTGAAAAGTGGTTTTTCAACACTAACACAAGTGCGAAAAGTGGTTTTTCCACACTAATACAAGTGCAAAAGTGGTTTACTGCACCAACACAAGTGCGAAAAGTGGTTTTTCAACACTAACACAAGTGCGAAAAGTGGTTTTTCAACACTAACACAAGTGCAAAAAGTGGTTTTTCCACACTAACACAAGTGCGAAAAGTGGTTTTTCCACACTAATACAAGTGCAAAAGTGGTTTCCTGCACCAACACAAGTGCGAAAAGTGGTTTTTGAACACTAACACAAGTGTGAAAGTGGTTTTTCAACACTATCACAAGTGCAAAAAGTGTTTTTTCCACACTAATACAAGTGCAAAAGTGGTTTCCTGCACCAACACAAGTGCGAAAAGTGGTTTTTCAACACTATCACAAGTGCAAAAAGTGGTTTTTCAACACTAACACAAGTGCGAAAAGTGGTTTTTCCACACTAATACAAGTGAAAAAGTGGTTTCCTGCACCAACACAAGTGGGAAAAGTGGCTTTTCAACACTAACACAAGTGCGAAAAGTGGATTTTCAACACAAACACAAGTGCGAAAAGTGGTTTCCTTCACCAACACCAGTGCAAAAAGTGGTTTTTCAACACTAACACAAGTGCGAAAAGTGGTTTTTCCACACTAATACAAATGCAAAAGTGGTTTCCTGCACCAACACAGTGCGAAAAGTGGTTTTTCAACACTAACACAATTGCAAAAAGTGGTTTTTCAACACTAACACAAGTGCAAAAAGTTGTTTTTCCACACTAATACAAGTGCAAAAGTGGTTTCCTGCACCAACACAAGTGCAAAAAGTGGTTTTTCAACACTAACACAAGTGCGAAAAGTGGTTTTTCAACACTATCACAAGTGCAAAAAGTGTTTTTTCCACACTAATGCAAGTGCAAAAGTGGTTTCCTGCACCAACACAAATGCGAAAAGTGGTTTTTCAACACTAACACAAGTGCGAAAAGTGGTTTTTCAACACTATCACAAGTGCAAAAAGTGTTTTTTCCACACTAATACAAGTGCAAAAGTGGTTTCCTGCACCAACAAAAGTGCGAAAAGTGGATTTTCAACACTAACACAAGTGAGAAAAGTGGGTTTTCAACACTAACACAAGTGCGAAAAGTGGTTTCCTTCACTAACACAAGTGCGAAAAGTGGTTTTTCAACACTAACACAAGTGCGTAAAGTGGTTTTTCAACACTAACACAAGTGCGAAAAGTGGTTTTTCCACACTAATACAAGTGCAAAAGTGGTTTCCTGCACCAACACAAGTGCGAAAAGTGGATTTTCAACACTAACACAAGTGCGAAAAGTGGGTTTTCAACACTAACACAAGTGCGAAAGTGGTTTTTCAACACTATCACAAGTGCAAAAAGTGTTTTTTCCACACTAATACAAGTGCAAAAGTGGTTTCCTGCACCAACACAAGTGCGAAAAGTGGTTTTTCAACACTATCACAAGTGCAAAAAGTGGTTTTTCAACACTAACACAAGTGCGAAAAGTGGTTTTTCCACACTAATACAAGTGAAAAAGTGGTTTCCTGCACCAACACAAGTGGGAAAAGTGGCTTTTCAACACTAACACAAGTGCGAAAAGTGGATTTTCAACACAAACACAAGTGCGAAAAGTGGTTTCCTTCACCAACACCAGTGCAAAAAGTGGTTTTTCAACACTAACACAAGTGCGAAAAGTGGTTTTTCCACACTAATACAAATGCAAAAGTGGTTTCCTGCACCAACACAGTGCGAAAAGTGGTTTTTCAACACTAACACAATTGCAAAAAGTGGTTTTTCAACACTAACACAAGTGCAAAAAGTTGTTTTTCCACACTAATACAAGTGCAAAAGTGGTTTCCTGCACCAACACAAGTGCAAAAAGTGGTTTTTCAACACTAACACAAGTGCGAAAAGTGGTTTTTCAACACTATCACAAGTGCAAAAAGTGTTTTTTCCACACTAATGCAAGTGCAAAAGTGGTTTCCTGCACCAACACAAATGCGAAAAGTGGTTTTTCAACACTAACACAAATGCGAAAAGTGGTTTTTCAACACTATCACAAGTGCAAAAAGTGTTTTTTCCACACTAATACAAGTGCAAAAGTGGTTTCCTGCACCAACAAAAGTGCGAAAAGTGGATTTTCAACACTAACACAAGTGAGAAAAGTGGGTTTTCAACACTAACACAAGTGCGAAAAGTGGTTTCCTTCACTAACACAAGTGTGAAAAGTGGTTTTTCAACACTAACACAAGTGCGTAAAGTGGTTTTTCAACACTAACACAAGTGCGTAAAGTGGTTTTTCAACACTAACACAAGTGCGAAAAGTGGTTTTTCCACACTAATACAAGTGCAAAAGTGGTTTCCTGCACCAACACAAGTGCGAAAAGTGGATTTTCAACACTAACACAAGTGCGAAAAGTGGGTTTTCAACACTAACACAAGTGCGAAAAGTGGTTTCCTTCACTAACACAAGTGTGAAAAGTGGTTTTTCAACACTAACACAAGTGTGAAAAGTGGTTTTTCAACACTAACACAAGTGCGAAAAGTGGTTTTTCCACACTAATACAAGTGCAAAAGTGGTTTACTGCACCAACACAAGTGCGAAAAGTGGTTTTTCAACACAAACACAAGTGCGAAAAGTGGTTTTTCAACACTATCACAAGTGCAAAAAGTGTTTTTTCCACACTAATACAAGTGCAAAAGTGGTTTCCTGCACCAACACAAGTGCGAAAAGTGGTTTTTCAACACTAACACAAGTGCGAAAAGTGGTTTTTCAACACTAACACAAGTGCGAAAAGTGGTTTTTCCACACTGATACGAGTGCAAAAGTGGTTTCCTGCACCAACACAAGTGCGAAAAGTGGTTTTTCAACACTAACACAAGTGCGAAAAGTGGTTTTTCAACACTATCACAAGTGCAAAAAGTGTTTTTTCCACACTAATACAAGTGCAAAAGTGGTTTCCTGCACCAACACAAGTGCGAAAAGTGGTTTTTCAACACTAACACAAGTGTGAAAAGTGGTTTTTCAACACTAACACAAGTGCGAAAAGTGGTTTTTCAACACTAACACAAGTGCGAAAAGTGGTTCTTCAACAGTAACACAAGTGCGAAAAGTGGTTTTTCAACACTATCACAAGTGCAAAAAGTGTTTTTTCCACACTAATACAAGTGCAAAAGTGGTTTCCTGCACCAACACAAGTGCGAAAAGTGGTTTTTCAACACTAACACAAGTGCGAAAAGTGGTTTTGCAACACTAACACAAGTGCGAAAAGTGGTTTTTCCACACTAATAAAAGTGCAAAAGTGGTTTCCTGCACCAACACAAGTGCGAAAAGTGGTTTTTCAACACTAACACAAGTGCGGAAAGTGGTTTTTCCACACTAATACAAGTGCAAAAGTGGTTTCCTGCACCAACACAAGTGCGAAAAGTGGTTTCCTGCACCAACACAAGTGCGAAAAGTGGTTTTTCAACACTATCACAAGTGCAAAAAGTGTTTTTTCCACACTAATACAAGTGCAAAAGTGGTTTCCTGCACCAACACAAGTGCGAAAAGTGGTTTTTCACCACTAACACAAGTGCGAAAAGTGGTTTTTCAACACCATCACAAGTGCAAAAAGTGTTTTTTCCACACTAATACAAGTGCAAAAGTGGTTTCCTGCACCAACACAAGTGCAAAAAGTGGATTTTCAACACTAACACAAGTTCGAAAAGTGGGTTTTCAACACTAACACAAGTGCGAAAAGTGGTTTCCTTCACTAACACAAGTGCGAAAAGTGGTTTTTCAACACTAACACAAGTGCGAAAAGTGGTTTTTCAACACTAACACAAGTGCGAAAAGTGGTTTTTCTACACTAATACAAGTGCAAAAGTGGTTTCCTGCACCAACACAAGTGCGAAAAGTGGTTTTTCAACACTAACACAAGTGCGAAAAGTGGTTTTTCAACACTATCACAAGTGCAAAAAGTGTTTTTTCCACACTAATACAAGTGCAAAAGTGGTTCCCTGCACCAACACAAGTGCGAAAACTGGTTTTTCAACACTAACACAAGTGCGAAAAGTGGTTTTTCAACACTAACACAAGTGCGAAAAGTGGTTCTTCAACACTAACACAAGTGCGAAAAGTGGTTTTTCAACACTATCACAAGTGCAAAAAGTGTTTTTTCCACACTAATACAAGTGCAAAAGTGGTTTGCTGCACCAACACAAGTGCGAAAAGTGGTTTTTCAACACTAACACAAGTGCGAAAAGTGGTTTTTCAACACTAACACAAGTGCGAAAAGTGGTTTTTCCACACTAATACAAGTGCAAAAGTGGTTTCCTGCACCAACACAAGTGCGAAAAGTGGTTTTTCAACACTAACACAAGTGCGAAAAGTGGTTTTTCAACACTAACACAAGTGCAAAAAGTGGTTTTTCCACACTAACACAAGTGCGAAAAGTGGTTTTTCCACACTAATACAAGTGCAAAAGTGGTTTCCTGCACCAACACAAGTGCGAAAAGTGGTTTTTCAACACTAACACAAGTGCGAAAAGTGGTTTTTCAACACTATCACAAGTGCAAAAAGTGTTTTTTCCACACTAATACAAGTGAAAAAGTGGTTTCCTGCACCAACACAAGTGCGAAAAGTGGTTTTTCAACACTAACACAAGTGTGAAAAGTGGTTTTTCAACACTAACACAAGTGCGAAAAGTGGTTTTTCAACACTAACACAAGTGCGAAAAGTGGTTCTTCAACACTAACACAAGTGCGAAAAGTGGTTTTTCAACACTATCACAAGTGCAAAAAGTGTTTTTTCCACACTAATACAAGTGCAAAAGTGGTTTCCTGCACCAACACAAGTGCGAAAAGTGGTTTTTCAACACTAACACAAGTGCGAAAAGTGGTTTTGCAACACTAACACAAGTGCGAAAAGTGGTTTTTCCACACTAATAAAAGTGCAAAAGTGGTTTCCTGCACCAACACAAGTGCGAAAAGTGGTTTTTCAACACTAACACAAGTGCGAAAAGTGGTTTTTCAACACTATCACAAGTGCAAAAAGTGTTTTTTCCACACTAATACAAGTGCAAAAGTGGTTTCCTGCACCAACACAAGTGCGAAAAGTGGTTTTTCACCACTAACACAAGTGCGAAAAGTGGTTTTTCAACACCATCACAAGTGCAAAAAGTGTTTTTTCCACACTAATACAAGTGCAAAAGTGGTTTCCTGCACCAACACAAGTGCAAAAAGTGGATTTTCAACACTAACACAAGTTCGAAAAGTGGGTTTTCAACACTAACACAAGTGCGAAAAGTGGTTTCCTTCACTAACACAAGTGCGAAAAGTGGTTTTTCAACACTAACACAAGTGCGAAAAGTGGTTTTTCAACACTAACACAAGTGCGAAAAGTGGTTTTTCTACACTAATACAAGTGCAAAAGTGGTTTCCTGCACCAACACAAGTGCGAAAAGTGGTTTTTCAACACTAACACAAGTGCGAAAAGTGGTTTTTCAACACTATCACAAGTGCAAAAAGTGTTTTTTCCACACTAATACAAGTGCAAAAGTGGTTCCCTGCACCAACACAAGTGCGAAAACTGGTTTTTCAACACTAACACAAGTGCGAAAAGTGGTTTTTCAACACTAACACAAGTGCGAAAAGTGGTTCTTCAACACTAACACAAGTGCGAAAAGTGGTTTTTCAACACTATCACAAGTGCAAAAAGTGTTTTTTCCACACTAATACAAGTGCAAAAGTGGTTTGCTGCACCAACACAAGTGCGAAAAGTGGTTTTTCAACACTAACACAAGTGCGAAAAGTGGTTTTTCAACACTAACACAAGTGCGAAAAGTGGTTTTTCCACACTAATACAAGTGCAAAAGTGGTTTCCTGCACCAACACAAGTGCGAAAAGTGGTTTTTCAACACTAACACAAGTGCGAAAAGTGGTTTTTCAACACTAACACAAGTGCAAAAAGTGGTTTTTCCACACTAACACAAGTGCGAAAAGTGGTTTTTCCACACTAATACAAGTGCAAAAGTGGTTTCCTGCACCAACACAAGTGCGAAAAGTGGTTTTTGAACACTAACACAAGTGCGAAAGTGGTTTTTCAACACTATCACAAGTGCAAAAAGTGTTTTTTCCACACTAATACAAGTGCAAAAGTGGTTTCCTGCACCAACACAAGTGCGAAAAGTGGTTTTTCAACACTATCACAAGTGCAAAAAGTGGTTTTTCAACACTAACACAAGTGCGAAAAGTGGTTTTTCCACACTAATACAAGTGCAAAAGTGGTTTCCTGCACCAACACAAGTGGGAAAAGTGGCTTTTCAACACTAACACAAGTGCGAAAAGTGGATTTTCAACACAAACACAAGTGCGAAAAGTGGTTTCCTTCACCAACACCAGTGCAAAAAGTGGTTTTTCAACACTAACACAAGTGCGAAAAGTGGTTTTTCCACACTAATACAAATGCAAAAGTGGTTTCCTGCACCAACACAGTGCGAAAAGTGGTTTTTCAACACTAACACAATTGCAAAAAGTGGTTTTTCAACACTAACACAAGTGCAAAAAGTTGTTTTTCCACACTAATACAAGTGCAAAAGTGGTTTCCTGCACCAACACAAGTGCAAAAAGTGGTTTTTCAACACTAACACAAGTGCGAAAAGTGGTTTTTCAACACTATCACAAGTGCAAAAAGTGTTTTTTCCACACTAATGCAAGTGCAAAAGTGGTTTCCTGCACCAACACAAATGCGAAAAGTGGTTTTTCAACACTAACACAAGTGCGAAAAGTGGTTTTTCAACACTATCACAAGTGCAAAAAGTGTTTTTTCCACACTAATACAAGTGCAAAAGTGGTTTCCTGCACCAACAAAAGTGCGAAAAGTGGATTTTCAACACTAACACAAGTGAGAAAAGTGGGTTTTCAACACTAACACAAGTGCGAAAAGTGGTTTCCTTCACTAACACAAGTGCGAAAAGTGGTTTTTCAACACTAACACAAGTGCGTAAAGTGGTTTTTCAACACTAACACAAGTGCGAAAAGTGGTTTTTCCACACTAATACAAGTGCAAAAGTGGTTTCCTGCACCAACACAAGTGCGAAAAGTGGATTTTCAACACTAACACAAGTGCGAAAAGTGGGTTTTCAACACTAACACAAGTGCGAAAAGTGGTTTCCTTCACTAACACAAGTGTGAAAAGTGGTTTTTCAACACTAACACAAGTGCGAAAAGTGGTTTTTCAACACTAACACAAGTGCGAAAAGTGGTTTTTCCACACTAATACAAGTGCAAAAGTGGTTTACTGCACCAACACAAGTGCGAAAAGTGGTTTTTCAACACAAACACAAGTGCGAAAAGTGGTTTTTCAACACTATCACAAGTGCAAAAAGTGTTTTTTCCACACTAATACAAGTGCAAAAGTGGTTTCCTGCACCAACACAAGTGCGAAAAGTGGTTTTTCAACACTAACACAAGTGCGAAAAGTGGTTTTTCAACACTATCACAAGTGCAAAAAGTGTTTTTTCCACACTAATACAAGTGCAAAAGTGGTTTCCTGCACCAACACAAGTGCGAAAAGTGGTTTTTCAACACTAACACAAGTGTGAAAAGTGGTTTTTCAACACTAACACAAGTGCGAAAAGTGGTTTTTCAACACTAACACAAGTGCGAAAAGTGGTTTTTCAACACTAACACAAGTGCGAAAAGTGGGTTTTCAACACAAACACAAGTGCGAAAAGTGGTTTCCTTCACCAACACCAGTGCAAAAAGTGGTTTTTCAACACTAACACAAGTGCGAAAAGTGGTTTTTCCACACTAATACAAGTGCAAAAGTGGTTTCCTGCACCAACACAGTGCGAAAAGTGGTTTTTCAACACTAACGTAATTGCAAAAAGTGGTTTTTCAACACCAACACAAGTGCGAAAAGTGGTTTTTCCACACTAATACAAGTGCAAAAGTGGTTTCCTGCACCAACACAAGTGCGAAAAGTGGTTTTTCAACACTAACACAAGTGCAAAAAGTGTTTTTTCAACAATATCACAAGTGCAAAAAGTGTTTTTTCCACACTAATACAAGTGCAAAAGTGGTTTCCTGCACCAACACAAGTGCGAAAAGTGGTTTTTCAACACTAACACAAGTGCGAAAAGTGGTTTTGCAACACTAACACAAGTGCGAAAAGTGGTTTTTCCACACTAATAAAAGTGCAAAAGTGGTTTCCTGCACCAACACAAGTGCGAAAAGTGGTTTTTCAACACTAACACAAGTGCGAAAAGTGGTTTTTCAACACTATCACAAGTGCAAAAAGTGTTTTTTCCACACTAATACAAGTGCAAAAGTGGTTTCCTGCACCAACACAAGTGCGAAAAGTGGTTTTTCACCACTAACACAAGTGCGAAAAGTGGTTTTTCAACACCATCACAAGTGCAAAAAGTGTTTTTTCCACACTAATACAAGTGCAAAAGTGGTTTCCTGCACCAACACAAGTGCAAAAAGTGGATTTTCAACACTAACACAAGTTCGAAAAGTGGGTTTTCAACACTAACACAAGTGCGAAAAGTGGTTTCCTTCACTAACACAAGTGCGAAAAGTGGTTTTTCAACACTAACACAAGTGCGAAAAGTGGTTTTTCAACACTAACACAAGTGCGAAAAGTGGTTTTTCTACACTAATACAAGTGCAAAAGTGGTTTCCTGCACCAATACAAGTGCGAAAAGTGGTTTTTCAACACTAACACAAGTGCGAAAAGTGGTTTTTCAACACTATCACAAGTGCAAAAAGTGTTTTTTCCACACTAATACAAGTGCAAAAGTGGTTCCCTGCACCAACACAAGTGCGAAAACTGGTTTTTCAACACTAACACAAGTGCGAAAAGTGGTTTTTCAACACTAACACAAGTGCGAAAAGTGGTTCTTCAACACTAACACAAGTGCGAAAAGTGGTTTTTCAACACTATCACAAGTGCAAAAAGTGTTTTTTCCACACTAATACAAGTGCAAAAGTGGTTTGCTGCACCAACACAAGTGCGAAAAGTGGTTTTTCAACACTAACACAAGTGCGAAAAGTGGTTTTTCAACACTAACACAAGTGCGAAAAGTGGTTTTTCCACACTAATACAAGTGCAAAAGTGGTTTCCTGCACCAACACAAGTGCGAAAAGTCGTTTTTCAACACTAACACAAGTGCGAAAAGTGGTTTTTCAACACTAACACAAGTGCAAAAAGTGGTTTTTCCACACTAACACAAGTGCGAAAAGTGGTTTTTCCACACTAATACAAGTGCAAAAGTGGTTTCCTGCACCAACACAAGTGCGAAAAGTGGTTTTTGAACACTAACACAAGTGCGAAAGTGGTTTTTCAACACTATCACAAGTGCAAAAAGTGTTTTTTCCACACTAATACAAGTGCAAAAGTGGTTTCCTGCACCAACACAAGTGCGAAAAGTGGTTTTTCAACACTATCACAAGTGCGAAAAGTGGATTTTCAACACAAACACAAGTGCGAAAAGTGGTTTCCTTCACCAACACCAGTGCAAAAAGTGGTTTTTCAACACTAACACAAGTGCGAAAAGTGGTTTTTCCACACTAATACAAATGCAAAAGTGGTTTCCTGCCCCAACACAGTGCGAAAAGTGGTTTTTCAACACTAACACAATTGCAAAAAGTGGTTTTTCAACACTAACACAAGTGCAAAAAGTTGTTTTTCCACACTAATACAAGTGCAAAAGTGGTTTCCTGCACCAACACAAGTGCAAAAAGTGGTTTTTCAACACTAACACAAGTGCGAAAAGTGGTTTTTCAACACTATCACAAGTGCAAAAAGTGTTTTTTCCACACTAATGCAAGTGCAAAAGTGGTTTCCTGCACCAACACAAATGCGAAAAGTGGTTTTTCAACACTAACACAAGTGCGAAAAGTGGTTTTTCAACACTATCACAAGTGCAAAAAGTGTTTTTTCCACACTAATACAAGTGCAAAAGTAGTTTCCTGCACCAACAAAAGTGCGAAAAGTGGATTTTCAACACTAACACAAGTGAGAAAAGTGGGTTTTCAACACTAACACAAGTGCGAAAAGTGGTTTCCTTCACTAACACAAGTGCGAAAAGTGGTTTTTCAACACTAACACAAGTGCGTAAAGTGGTTTTTCAACACTAACACAAGTGCGAAAAGTGGTTTTTCCACACTAATACAAGTGCAAAAGTGGTTTCCTGCACCAACACAAGTGCGAAAAGTGGATTTTCAACACTAACACAAGTGCGAAAAGTGGGTTTTCAACACTAACACAAGTGCGAAAAGTGGTTTCCTTCACTAACACAAGTGTGAAAAGTGGTTTTTCAACACTAACACAAGTGCGAAAAGTGGTTTTTCACCACTAACACAAGTGCGAAAAGTGGTTTTTCAACACCATCACAAGTGCAAAAAGTGTTTTTTCCACACTAATACAAGTGCAAAAGTGGTTTCCTGCACCAACACAAGTGCAAAAAGTGGATTTTCAACACTAACACAAGTTCGAAAATTGGGTTTTCAACACTAACACAAGTGCGAAAAGTGGTTTCCTTCACTAACACAAGTGCGAAAAGTGGTTTTTCAACACTAACACAAGTGCGAAAAGTGGTTTTTCAACACTAACACAAGTGCGAAAAGTGGTTTTTCTACACTAATACAAGTGCAAAAGTGGTTTCCTGCACCAATACAAGTGCGAAAAGTGGTTTTTCAACACTAACACAAGTGCGAAAAGTGGTTTTTCAACACTATCACAAGTGCAAAAAGTGTTTTTTCCACACTAATACAAGTGCAAAAGTGGTTCCCTGCACCAACACAAGTGCGAAAACTGGTTTTTCAACACTAACACAAGTGCGAAAAGTGGTTTTTCAACACTAACACAAGTGCGAAAAGTGGTTCTTCAACACTAACACAAGTGCGAAAAGTGGTTTTTCAACACTATCACAAGTGCAAAAAGTGTTTTTTCCACACTAATACAAGTGCAAAAGTGGTTTGCTGCACCAACACAAGTGCGAAAAGTGGTTTTTCAACACTAACACAAGTGCGAAAAGTGGTTTTTCAACACTAACACAAGTGCGAAAAGTGGTTTTTCCACACTAATACAAGTGCAAAAGTGGTTTCCTGCACCAACACAAGTGCGAAAAGTCGTTTTTCAACACTAACACAAGTGCGAAAAGTGGTTTTTCAACACTAACACAAGTGCAAAAAGTGGTTTTTCCACACTAACACAAGTGCGAAAAGTGGTTTTTCCACACTAATACAAGTGCAAAAGTGGTTTCCTGCACCAACACAAGTGCGAAAAGTGGTTTTTGAACACTAACACAAGTGCGAAAGTGGTTTTTCAACACTATCACAAGTGCAAAAAGTGTTTTTTCCACACTAATACAAGTGCAAAAGTGGTTTCCTGCACCAACACAAGTGCGAAAAGTGGTTTTTCAACACTATCACAAGTGCGAAAAGTGGATTTTCAACACAAACACAAGTGCGAAAAGTGGTTTCCTTCACCAACACCAGTGCAAAAAGTGGTTTTTCAACACTAACACAAGTGCGAAAAGTGGTTTTTCCACACTAATACAAATGCAAAAGTGGTTTCCTGCCCCAACACAGTGCGAAAAGTGGTTTTTCAACACTAACACAATTGCAAAAAGTGGTTTTTCAACACTAACACAAGTGCAAAAAGTTGTTTTTCCACACTAATACAAGTGCAAAAGTGGTTTCCTGCACCAACACAAGTGCAAAAAGTGGTTTTTCAACACTAACACAAGTGCGAAAAGTGGTTTTTCAACACTATCACAAGTGCAAAAAGTGTTTTTTCCACACTAATGCAAGTGCAAAAGTGGTTTCCTGCACCAACACAAATGCGAAAAGTGGTTTTTCAACACTAACACAAGTGCGAAAAGTGGTTTTTCAACACTATCACAAGTGCAAAAAGTGTTTTTTCCACACTAATACAAGTGCAAAAGTAGTTTCCTGCACCAACAAAAGTGCGAAAAGTGGATTTTCAACACTAACACAAGTGAGAAAAGTGGGTTTTCAACACTAACACAAGTGCGAAAAGTGGTTTCCTTCACTAACACAAGTGCGAAAAGTGGTTTTTCAACACTAACACAAGTGCGTAAAGTGGTTTTTCAACACTAACACAAGTGCGAAAAGTGGTTTTTCCACACTAATACAAGTGCAAAAGTGGTTTCCTGCACCAACACAAGTGCGAAAAGTGGATTTTCAACACTAACACAAGTGCGAAAAGTGGGTTTTCAACACTAACACAAGTGCGAAAAGTGGTTTCCTTCACTAACACAAGTGTGAAAAGTGGTTTTTCAACACTAACACAAGTGCGAAAAGTGGTTTTTCACCACTAACACAAGTGCGAAAAGTGGTTTTTCAACACCATCACAAGTGCAAAAAGTGTTTTTTCCACACTAATACAAGTGCAAAAGTGGTTTCCTGCACCAACACAAGTGCAAAAAGTGGATTTTCAACACTAACACAAGTTCGAAAATTGGGTTTTCAACACTAACACAAGTGCGAAAAGTGGTTTCCTTCACTAACACAAGTGCGAAAAGTGGTTTTTCAACACTAACACAAGTGCGAAAAGTGGTTTTTCAACACTAACACAAGTGCGAAAAGTGGTTTTTCTACACTAATACAAGTGCAAAAGTGGTTTCCTGCACCAATACAAGTGCGAAAAGTGGTTTTTCAACACTAACACAAGTGCGAAAAGTGGTTTTTCAACACTATCACAAGTGCAAAAAGTGTTTTTTCCACACTAATACAAGTGCAAAAGTGGTTCCCTGCACCAACACAAGTGCGAAAACTGGTTTTTCAACACTAACACAAGTGCGAAAAGTGGTTTTTCAACACTAACACAAGTGCGAAAAGTGGTTCTTCAACACTAACACAAGTGCGAAAAGTGGTTTTTCAACACTATCACAAGTGCAAAAAGTGTTTTTTCCACACTAATACAAGTGCAAAAGTGGTTTGCTGCACCAACACAAGTGCGAAAAGTGGTTTTTCAACACTAACACAAGTGCGAAAAGTGGTTTTTCAACACTAACACAAGTGCGAAAAGTGGTTTTTCCACACTAATACAAGTGCAAAAGTGGTTTCCTGCACCAACACAAGTGCGAAAAGTCGTTTTTCAACACTAACACAAGTGCGAAAAGTGGTTTTTCAACACTAACACAAGTGCAAAAAGTGGTTTTTCCACACTAACACAAGTGCGAAAAGTGGTTTTTCCACACTAATACAAGTGCAAAAGTGGTTTCCTGCACCAACACAAGTGCGAAAAGTGGTTTTTGAACACTAACACAAGTGCGAAAGTGGTTTTTCAACACTATCACAAGTGCAAAAAGTGTTTTTTCCACACTAATACAAGTGCAAAAGTGGTTTCCTGCACCAACACAAGTGCGAAAAGTGGTTTTTCAACACTATCACAAGTGCGAAAAGTGGATTTTCAACACAAACACAAGTGCGAAAAGTGGTTTCCTTCACCAACACCAGTGCAAAAAGTGGTTTTTCAACACTAACACAAGTGCGAAAAGTGGTTTTTCCACACTAATACAAATGCAAAAGTGGTTTCCTGCCCCAACACAGTGCGAAAAGTGGTTTTTCAACACTAACACAATTGCAAAAAGTGGTTTTTCAACACTAACACAAGTGCAAAAAGTTGTTTTTCCACACTAATACAAGTGCAAAAGTGGTTTCCTGCACCAACACAAGTGCAAAAAGTGGTTTTTCAACACTAACACAAGTGCGAAAAGTGGTTTTTCAACACTATCACAAGTGCAAAAAGTGTTTTTTCCACACTAATGCAAGTGCAAAAGTGGTTTCCTGCACCAACACAAATGCGAAAAGTGGTTTTTCAACACTAACACAAGTGCGAAAAGTGGTTTTTCAACACTAACACAAGTGCGAAAAGTGGTTTTTCCACACTAATACAAGTGCAAAAGTGGTTTACTGCACCAACACAAGTGCGAAAAGTGGTTTTTCAACACAAACACAAGTGCGAAAAGTGGTTTTTCAACACTATCACAAGTGCAAAAAGTGTTTTTTCCACACTAATACAAGTGCAAAAGTGGTTTCCTGCACCAACACAAGTGCGAAAAGTGGTTTTTCAACACTAACACAAGTGCGAAAAGTGGTTTTTCAACACTATCACAAGTGCAAAAAGTGTTTTTTCCACACTAATACAAGTGCAAAAGTGGTTTCCTGCACCAACACAAGTGCGAAAAGTGGTTTTTCAACACTAACACAAGTGTGAAAAGTGGTTTTTCAACACTAACACAAGTGCGAAAAGTGGTTTTTCAACACTAACACAGGTGCGAAAAGTGGTTCTTCAACACTAACACAAGTGCGAAAAGTGGTTTTTCAACACTATCACAAGTGCAAAAAGTGTTTTTTCCACACTAATACAAGTGCAAAAGTGGTTTCCTGCACCAACACAAGTGGGAAAAGTGGCTTTTCAACACTAACACAAGTGCGAAAAGTGGGTTTTCAACACAAACACAAGTGCGAAAAGTGGTTTCCTTCACCAACACCAGTGCAAAAAGTGGTTTTTCAACACTAACACAAGTGCGAAAAGTGGTTTTTCCACACTAATACAAGTGCAAAAGTGGTTTCCTGCACCAACACAGTGCGAAAAGTGGTTTTTCAACACTAACGTAATTGCAAAAAGTGGTTTTTCAACACCAACACAAGTGCGAAAAGTGGTTTTTCCACACTAATACAAGTGCAAAAGTGGTTTCCTGCACCAACACAAGTGCGAAAAGTGGTTTTTCAACACTAACACAAGTGCAAAAAGTGTTTTTTCAACAATATCACAAGTGCAAAAAGTGTTTTTTCCACACTAATACAAGTGCAAAAGTGGTTTCCTGCACCAACACAAGTGCGAAAAGTGGTTTTTCAACACTAACACAAGTGCGAAAAGTGGTTTTGCCACACTAACACAAGTGCGAAAAGTGGTTTTTCCACACTAATAAAAGTGCAAAAGTGGTTTCCTGCACCAACACAAGTGCGAAAAGTGGTTTTTCAACACTAACACAAGTGCGAAAAGTGGTTTTTCAACACTATCACAAGTGCAAAAAGTGTTTTTTCCACACTAATACAAGTGCAAAAGTGGTTTCCTGCACCAACACAAGTGCGAAAAGTGGTTTTTCACCACTAACACAAGTGCGAAAAGTGGTTTTTCAACACCATCACAAGTGCAAAAAGTGTTTTTTCCACACTAATACAAGTGCAAAAGTGGTTTCCTGCACCAACACAAGTGCAAAAAGTGGATTTTCAACACTAACACAAGTTCGAAAAGTGGGTTTTCAACACTAACACAAGTGCGAAAAGTGGTTTCCTTCACTAACACAAGTGCGAAAAGTGGTTTTTCAACACTAACATAAGTGCGAAAAGTGGTTTTTCAACACTAACACAAGTGCGAAAAGTGGTTTTTCTACACTAATACAAGTGCAAAAGTGGTTTCCTGCACCAACACAAGTGCGAAAAGTGGTTTTTCAACACTAACACAAGTGCGAAAAGTGGTTTTTCAACACTATCACAAGTGCAAAAAGTGTTTTTTCCACACTAATACAAGTGCAAAAGTGGTTCCCTGCACCAACACAAGTGCGAAAACTGGTTTTTCAACACTAACACAAGTGCGAAAAGTGGTTTTTCAACACTAACACAAGTGCGAAAAGTGGTTCTTCAACACTAACACAAGTGCGAAAAGTGGTTTTTCAACACTATCACAAGTGCAAAAAGTGTTTTTTCCACACTAATACAAGTGCAAAAGTGGTTTGCTGCACCAACACAAGTGCGAAAAGTGGTTTTTCAACACTAACACAAGTGCGTAAAGTGGTTTTTCAACACTAACACAAGTGCGAAAAGTGGTTTTTCCACACTAATACAAGTGCAAAAGTGGTTTCCTGCACCAACACAAGTGCGAAAAGTGGTTTTTCAACACTAACACAAGTGCGAAAAGTGGTTTTCAACACTAACACAAGTGCAAAAAGTGGTTTTTTCCACACTAACACAAGTGCGAAAAGTGGTTTTTCCACACTAATACAAGTGCAAAAGTGGTTTCCTGCACCAACACAAGTGCGAAAAGTGGTTTTTGAACACTAACACAAGTGCGAAAGTGGTTTTTCAACACTATCACAAGTGCAAAAAGTGTTTTTTCCACACTAATACAAGTGCAAAAGTGGTTTCCTGCACCAACACAAGTGCGAAAAGTGGTTTTTCAACACTATCACAAGTGCAAAAAGTGGTTTTTCAACACTAACACAAGTGCGAAAAGTGGTTTTTCCACACTAATACAAGTGCAAAAGTGGTTTCCTGCACCAACACAAGTGGGAAAAGTGGCTTTTCAACACTAACACAAGTGCGAAAAGTGGATTTTCAACACAAACACAAGTGCGAAAAGTGGTTTCCTTCACCAACACCAGTGCAAAAAGTGGTTTTTCAACACTAACACAAGTGCGAAAAGTGGTTTTTCCACACTAATACAAATGCAAAAGTGGTTTCCTGCACCAACACAGTGCGAAAAGTGGTTTTTCAACACTAACACAATTGCAAAAAGTGGTTTTTCAACACTAACACAAGTGCAAAAAGTTGTTTTTCCACACTAATACAAGTGCAAAAGTGGTTTCCTGCACCAACACAAGTGCAAAAAGTGGTTTTTCAACACTAACACAAGTGCGAAAAGTGGTTTTTCAACACTATCACAAGTGCAAAAAGTGTTTTTTCCACACTAATGCAAGTGCAAAAGTGGTTTCCTGCACCAACACAAATGCGAAAAGTGGTTTTTCAACACTAACACAAGTGCGAAAAGTGGTTTTTCAACACTATCACAAGTGCAAAAAGTGTTTTTTCCACACTAATACAAGTGCAAAAGTGGTTTCCTGCACCAACAAAAGTGCGAAAAGTGGATTTTCAACACTAACACAAGTGAGAAAAGTGGGTTTTCAACACTAACACAAGTGCGAAAAGTGGTTTCCTTCACTAACACAAGTGCGAAAAGTGGTTTTTCAACACAAACACAAGTGCGAAAAGTGGTTTTTCAACACTATCACAAGTGCAAAAAGTGTTTTTTCCACACTAATACAAGTGCAAAAGTGGTTTCCTGCACCAACACAAGTGCGAAAAGTGGTTTTTCAACACTAACACAAGTGCGAAAAGTGGTTTTTCAACACTATCACAAGTGCAAAAAGTGTTTTTTCCACACTAATACAAGTGCAAAAGTGGTTTCCTGCACCAACACAAGTGCGAAAAGTGGTTTTTCAACACTAACACAAGTGTGAAAAGTGGTTTTTCAACACTAACACAAGTGCGAAAAGTGGTTTTTCAACACTAACACAAGTGCGAAAAGTGGTTCTTCAACACTAACACAAGTGCGAAAAGTGGTTTTTCAACACTATCACAAGTGCAAAAAGTGTTTTTTCCACACTAATACAAGTGCAAAAGTGGTTTCCTGCACCAACACAAGTGGGAAAAGTGGCTTTTCAACACTAACACAAGTGCGAAAAGTGGGTTTTCAACACAAACACAAGTGCGAAAAGTGGTTTCCTTCACCAACACCAGTGCAAAAAGTGGTTTTTCAACACTAACACAAGTGCGAAAAGTGGTTTTTCCACACTAATACAAGTGCAAAAGTGGTTTCCTGCACCAACACAAGTGCGAAAAGTGGTTTTTCAACACTAACGTAATTGCAAAAAGTGGTTTTTCAACACCAACACAAGTGCGAAAAGTGGTTTTTCCACACTAATACAAGTGCAAAAGTGGTTTCCTGCACCAACACAAGTGCGAAAAGTGGTTTTTCAACACTAACACAAGTGCAAAAAGTGTTTTTTCAACAATATCACAAGTGCAAAAAGTGTTTTTTCCACACTAATACAAGTGCAAAAGTGGTTTCCTGCACCAACACAAGTGCGAAAAGTGGTTTTTCAACACTAACACAAGTGCGAAAAGTGGTTTTGCAACACTAACACAAGTGCGAAAAGTGGTTTTTCCACACTAATAAAAGTGCAAAAGTGGTTTCCTGCACCAACACAAGTGCGAAAAGTGGTTTTTCAACACTAACACAAGTGCGAAAAGTGGTTTTTCAACACTATCACAAGTGCAAAAAGTGTTTTTTCCACACTAATACAAGTGCAAAAGTGGTTTCCTGCACCAACACAAGTGCGAAAAGTGGTTTTTCACCACTAACACAAGTGCGAAAAGTGGTTTTTCAACACCATCACAAGTGCAAAAAGTGTTTTTTCCACACTAATACAAGTGCAAAAGTGGTTTCCTGCACCAACACAAGTGCAAAAAGTGGATTTTCAACACTAACACAAGTTCGAAAAGTGGGTTTTCAACACTAACACAAGTGCGAAAAGTGGTTTCCTTCACTAACACAAGTGCGAAAAGTGGTTTTTCAACACTAACAAAAGTGCGAAAAGTGGTTTTTCAACACTAACACAAGTGCGAAAAGTGGTTTTTCTACACTAATACAAGTGCAAAAGTGGTTTCCTGCACCAACACAAGTGCGAAAAGTGGTTTTTCAACACTAACACAAGTGCGAAAAGTGGTTTTTCAACACTATCACAAGTGCAAAAAGTGTTTTTTCCACACTAATACAAGTGCAAAAGTGGTTCCCTGCACCAACACAAGTGCGAAAACTGGTTTTTCAACACTAACACAAGTGCGAAAAGTGGTTTTTCAACACTAACACAAGTGCGAAAAGTGGTTCTTCAACACTAACACAAGTGCAAAAAGTGTTTTTTCCACACTAATACAAGTGCAAAAGTGGTTTCCTGCACCAACACAAGTGCGAAAAGTGGTTTTTCAACACTAACACAAGTGCGAAAAGTGGTTTTGCAACACTAACACAAGTGCGAAAAGTGGTTTTTCCACACTAATAAAAGTGCAAAAGTGGTTTCCTGCACCAACACAAGTGCGAAAAGTGGTTTTTCAACACTAACACAAGTGCGAAAAGTGGTTTTTCAACACTATCACAAGTGCAAAAAGTGTTTTTTCCACACTAATACAAGTGCAAAAGTGGTTTCCTGCACCAACACAAGTGCGAAAAGTGGTTTTTCACCACTAACACAAGTGCGAAAAGTGGTTTTTCAACACCATCACAAGTGCAAAAAGTGTTTTTTCCACACTAATACAAGTGCAAAAGTGGTTTCCTGCACCAACACAAGTGCAAAAAGTGGATTTTCAACACTAACACAAGTTCGAAAAGTGGGTTTTCAACACTAACACAAGTGCGAAAAGTGGTTTCCTTCACTAACACAAGTGCGAAAAGTGGTTTTTCAACACTAACAAAAGTGCGAAAAGTGGTTTTTCAACACTAACACAAGTGCGAAAAGTGGTTTTTCTACACTAATACAAGTGCAAAAGTGGTTTCCTGCACCAACACAAGTGCGAAAAGTGGTTTTTCAACACTAACACAAGTGCGAAAAGTGGTTTTTCAACACTATCACAAGTGCAAAAAGTGTTTTTTCCACACTAATACAAGTGCAAAAGTGGTTCCCTGCACCAACACAAGTGCGAAAACTGGTTTTTCAACACTAACACAAGTGCGAAAAGTGGTTTTTCAACACTAACACAAGTGCGAAAAGTGGTTCTTCAACACTAACACAAGTGCGAAAAGTGGTTTTTCAACACTATCACAAGTGCAAAAAGTGTTTTTTCCACACTAATACAAGTGCAAAAGTGGTTTGCTGCACCAACACAAGTGCGAAAAGTGGTTTTTCAACACTAACACAAGTGCGAAAAGTGGTTTTTCAACACTAACACAAGTGCGAAAAGTGGTTTTTCCACACTAATACAAGTGCAAAAGTGGTTTCCTGCACCAACACAAGTGCGAAAAGTGGTTTTTCAACACTAACACAAGTGCGAAAAGTGGTTTTTCAACACTAACACAAGTGCAAAAAGTGGTTTTTCCACACTAACACAAGTGCGAAAAGTGGTTTTTTCCACACTAATACAAGTGCAAAAGTGGTTTCCTGCACCAACACAAGTGCGAAAAGTGGTTTTTGAACACTAACACAAGTGCGAAAGTGGTTTTTCAACACTATCACAAGTGCAAAAAGTGTTTTTTCCACACTAATACAAGTGCAAAAGTGGTTTCCTGCACCAACACAAGTGCGAAAAGTGGTTTTTCAACACTATCACAAGTGCAAAAAGTGGTTTTCAACACTAACACAAGTGCGAAAAGTGGTTTTTCCACACTAATACAAGTGCAAAAGTGGTTTCCTGCACCAACACAAGTGGGAAAAGTGGCTTTTCAACACTAACACAAGTGCGAAAAGTGGATTTTCAACACAAACACAAGTGCGAAAAGTGGTTTCCTTCACCAACACCAGTGCAAAAAGTGGTTTTTCAACACTAACACAAGTGCGAAAAGTGGTTTTTCCACACTAATACAAATGCAAAAGTGGTTTCCTGCACCAACACAGTGCGAAAAGTGGTTTTTCAACACTAACACAATTGCAAAAAGTGGTTTTTCAACACTAACACAAGTGCAAAAAGTTGTTTTTCCACACTAATACAAGTGCAAAAGTGGTTTCCTGCACCAACACAAGTGCAAAAAGTGGTTTTTCAACACTAACACAAGTGCGAAAAGTGGTTTTTCAACACTATCACAAGTGCAAAAAGTGTTTTTTCCACACTAATGCAAGTGCAAAAGTGGTTTCCTGCACCAACACAAATGCGAAAAGTGGTTTTTCAACACTAACACAAGTGCGAAAAGTGGTTTTTCAACACTATCACAAGTGCAAAAAGTGTTTTTTCCACACTAATACAAGTGCAAAAGTGGTTTCCTGCACCAACAAAAGTGCGAAAAGTGGATTTTCAACACTAACACAAGTGAGAAAAGTGGGTTTTCAACAGTAACACAAGTGCGAAAAGTGGTTTCCTTCACTAACACAAGTGCGAAAAGTGGTTTTTCAACACTAACACAAGTGCGTAAAGTGGTTTTTCAACACTAACACAAGTGCGAAAAGTGGTTTTTCCACACTAATACAAGTGCAAAAGTGGTTTCCTGCACCAACACAAGTGCGAAAAGTGGATTTTCAACACTAACACAAGTGCGAAAAGTGGGTTTTCAACACTAACACAAGTGCGAAAAGTGGTTTCCTTCACTAACACAAGTGTGAAAAGTGGTTTTTCAACACTAACACAAGTGCGAAAAGTGGTTTTTCAACACTAACACAAGTGCGAAAAGTGGTTTTTCCACACTAATAGAAGTGCAAAAGTGGTTTACTGCACCAACACAAGTGCGAAAAGTGGTTTTTCAACACAAACACAAGTGCGAAAAGTGGTTTTTCAACACTATCACAAGTGCAAAAAGTGTTTTTTCCACACTAATACAAGTGCAAAAGTGGTTTCCTGCACCAACACAAGTGCGAAAAGTGGTTTTTCAACACTAACACAAGTGCGAAAAGTGGTTTTTCAACACTATCACAAGTGCAAAAAGTGTTTTTTCCACACTAATACAAGTGCAAAAGTGGTTTCCTGCACCAACACAAGTGCGAAAAGTGGTTTTTCAACACTAACACAAGTGTGAAAAGTGGTTTTTCAACACTAACACAAGTGCGAAAAGTGGTTTTTCAACACTAACACAAGTGCGAAAAGTGGTTCTTCAACACTAACACAAGTGCGAAAAGTGGTTTTTCAACACTATCACAAGTGCAAAAAGTGTTTTTTCCACACTAATACAAGTGCAAAAGTGGTTTCCTGCACCAACACAAGTGGGAAAAGTGGCTTTTCAACACTAACACAAGTGCGAAAAGTGGGTTTTCAACACAAACACAAGTGCGAAAAGTGGTTTCCTTCACCAACACCAGTGCAAAAAGTGGTTTTTCAACACTAACCCAAGTGCGAAAAGTGGTTTTTCCACACTAATACAAGTGCAAAAGTGGTTTCCTGCACCAACACAGTGCGAAAAGTGGTTTTTCAACACTAACGTAATTGCAAAAAGTGGTTTTTCAACACCAACACAAGTGCGAAAAGTGGTTTTTCCACACTAATACAAGTGCAAAAGTGGTTTCCTGCACCAACACAAGTGCGAAAAGTGGTTTTTCAACACTAACACAAGTGCAAAAAGTGTTTTTTCAACAATATCACAAGTGCAAAAAGTGTTTTTTCCACACTAATACAAGTGCAAAAGTGGTTTCCTGCACCAACACAAGTGCGAAAAGTGGTTTTTCAACACTAACACAAGTGCGAAAAGTGGTTTTGCAACACTAACACAAGTGCGAAAAGTGGTTTTTGCCACACTAATAAAAGTGCAAAAGTGGTTTCCTGCACCAACACAAGTGCGAAAAGTGGTTTTTCAACACTAACACAAGTGCGAAAAGTGGTTTTTCAACACTATCACAAGTGCAAAAAGTGTTTTTTCTACACTAATACAAGTGCAAAAGTGGTTTCCTGCACCAACACAAGTGCGAAAAGTGGTTTTTCAACACTAACACAAGTGCGAAAAGTGGTTTTTCAACACTATCACAAGTGAAAAAGTGTTTTTTCCACACTAATACAAGTGCAAAAAGTGGTTTCCTGCACCAACACAAGTGCAAAAAGTGGATTTTCAACACTAACACAAGTTCGAAAAGTGGGTTTTCAACACTAACACAAGTGCGAAAAGTGGTTTTTCAACACTATCACAAGTGCAAAAAGTGTTTTTTCTACACTAATACAAGTGCAAAAGTGGTTTCCTGCACCAACACAAGTGCGAAAAGTGGTTTTTCACCACTAACACAAGTGCGAAAAGTGGTTTTTCAACACCATCACAAGTGCAAAAAGTGTTTTTTCCACACTAATACAAGTGCAAAAGTGGTTTCCTGCACCAACACAAGTGCAAAAAGTGGATTTTCAACACTAACACAAGTTCGAAAAGTGGGTTTTCAACACTAACACAAGTGCGAAAAGTGGTTTCCTTCACTAACACAAGTGCGAAAAGTGGTTTTTCAACACTAACACAAGTGCGAAAAGTGGTTTTTCAACACTAACACAAGTGCGAAAAGTGGTTTTTCTACACTAATACAAGTGCAAAAGTGGTTTCCTGCACCAACACAAGTGCGAAAAGTGGTTTTTCAACACTAACACAAGTGCGAAAAGTGGTTTTTCAACACTATCACAAGTGCAAAAAGTGTTTTTTCCACACTAATACAAGTGCAAAAAGTGTTTTTTCCACACTAATACAAGTGCAAAAGTGGTTTCCTGCACCAACACAAGTGCGAAAAGTGGTTTTTCAACACTAACACAAGTGCGAAAAGTGGTTTTTCAACACTAACACAAGTGCGAAAAGTGGTTTTTCAACACTATCACAAGTGCAAAAAGTGTTTTTTCCACACTAATACAAGTGCAAAAGTGGTTTCCTGCACCAACACAAGTGCGAAAAGTGGTTTTTCAACACTAACACAAGTGTGAAAAGTGGTTTTTCAACACTAACACAAGTGCGAAAAGTGGTTTTTCAACACTAACACAAGTGCGAAAAGTGGTTCTTCAACACTAACACAAGTGCGAAAAGTGGTTTTCCAACACTATCACAAGTGCAAAAAGTGTTTTTTCCACACTAATACAAGTGCAAAAGTGGTTTCCTGCACCAACACAAGTGGGAAAAGTGGCTTTTCAACACTAACACAAGTGCGAAAAGTGGGTTTTCAACACAAACACAAGTGCGAAAAGTGGTTTCCTTCACCAACACCAGTGCAAAAAGTGGTTTTTCAACACTAACACAAGTGCGAAAAGTGGTTTTTCCACACTAATACAAGTGCAAAAGTGGTTTCCTGCACCAACACAGTGCGAAAAGTGGTTTTTCAACACTAACGTAATTGCAAAAAGTGGTTTTTCAACACCAACACATGTGCGAAAAGTGGTTTTTCCACACTAATACAAGTGCAAAAGTGGTTTCCTGCACCAACACAAGTGCGAAAAGTGGTTTTTCAACACTAACACAAGTGCAAAAAGTGTTTTTTCAACAATATCACAAGTGCAAAAAGTGTTTTTTCCACACTAATACAAGTGCAAAAGTGGTTTCCTGCACCAACACAAGTGCGAAAAGTGGTTTTTCAACACTAACACAAGTGCGAAAAGTGGTTTTGCAACACTAACACAAGTGCGAAAAGTGGTTTTTCCACACTAATAAAAGTGCAAAAGTGGTTTCCTGCACCAACACAAGTGCGAAAAGTGGTTTTTCAACACTAACACAAGTGCGAAAAGTGGTTTTTCAACACTATCACAAGTGCAAAAAGTGTTTTTTCCACACTAATACAAGTGCAAAAGTGGTTTCCTGCACCAACACAAGTGCGAAAAGTGGTTTTTCACCACTAACACAAGTGCGAAAAGTGGTTTTTCAACACCATCACAAGTGCAAAAAGTGTTTTTTCCACACTAATACAAGTGCAAAAGTGGTTTCCTGCACCAACACAAGTGCAAAAAGTGGATTTTCAACACTAACACAAGTTCGAAAAGTGGGTTTTCAACACTAACACAAGTGCGAAAAGTGGTTTCCTTCACTAACACAAGTGCGAAAAGTGGTTTTTCAACACTAACACAAGTGCGAAAAGTGGTTTTTCAACACTAACACAAGTGCGAAAAGTGGTTTTTCTACACTAATACAAGTGCAAAAGTGGTTTCCTGCACCAACACAAGTGCGAAAAGTGGTTTTTCAACACTAACACAAGTGCGAAAAGTGGTTTTTCAACACTATCACAAGTGCAAAAAGTGTTTTTTCCACACTAATACAAGTGCAAAAGTGGTTTCCTGCACCAACAAAAGTGCGAAAAGTGGATTTTCAACACTAACACAAGTGAGAAAAGTGGGTTTTCAACACTAACACAAGTGCGAAAAGTGGTTTCCTTCACTAACACAAGTGCGAAAAGTGGTTTTTCAACACTAACACAAGTGCGTAAAGTGGTTTTTCAACACTAACACAAGTGCGAAAAGTGGTTTTTCCACACTAATACAAGTGCAAAAGTGGTTTCCTGCACCAACACAAGTGCGAAAAGTGGATTTTCAACACTAACACAAGTGCGAAAAGTGGGTTTTCAACACTAACACAAGTGCGAAAAGTGGTTTCCTTCACTAACACAAGTGTGAAAAGTGGTTTTTCAACACTAACACAAGTGCGAAAAGTGGTTTTTCAACACTAACACAAGTGCGAAAAGTGGTTTTTCCACACTAATAGAAGTGCAAAAGTGGTTTACTGCACCAACACAAGTGCGAAAAGTGGTTTTTCAACACAAACACAAGTGCGAAAAGTGGTTTTTCAACACTATCACAAGTGCAAAAAGTGTTTTTTCCACACTAATACAAGTGCAAAAGTGGTTTCCTGCACCAACACAAGTGCGAAAAGTGGTTTTTCAACACTAACACAAGTGCGAAAAGTGGTTTTTCAACACTATCACAAGTGCAAAAAGTGTTTTTTCCACACTAATACAAGTGCAAAAGTGGTTTCCTGCACCAACACAAGTGCGAAAAGTGGTTTTTCAACACTAACACAAGTGTGAAAAGTGGTTTTTCAACACTAACACAAGTGCGAAAAGTGGTTTTTCAACACTAACACAAGTGCGAAAAGTGGTTCTTCAACACTAACACAAGTGCGAAAAGTGGTTTTTCAACACTATCACAAGTGCAAAAAGTGTTTTTTCCACACTAATACAAGTGCAAAAGTGGTTTCCTGCACCAACACAAGTGGGAAAAGTGGCTTTTCAACACTAACACAAGTGCGAAAAGTGGGTTTTCAACACAAACACAAGTGCGAAAAGTGGTTTCCTTCACCAACACCAGTGCAAAAAGTGGTTTTTCAACACTAACCCAAGTGCGAAAAGTGGTTTTTCCACACTAATACAAGTGCAAAAGTGGTTTCCTGCACCAACACAGTGCGAAAAGTGGTTTTTCAACACTAACGTAATTGCAAAAAGTGGTTTTTCAACACCAACACAAGTGCGAAAAGTGGTTTTTCCACACTAATACAAGTGCAAAAGTGGTTTCCTGCACCAACACAAGTGCGAAAAGTGGTTTTTCAACACTAACACAAGTGCAAAAAGTGTTTTTTCAACAATATCACAAGTGCAAAAAGTGTTTTTTCCACACTAATACAAGTGCAAAAGTGGTTTCCTGCACCAACACAAGTGCGAAAAGTGGTTTTTCAACACTAACACAAGTGCGAAAAGTGGTTTTGCAACACTAACACAAGTGCGAAAAGTGGTTTTTCCACACTAATAAAAGTGCAAAAGTGGTTTCCTGCACCAACACAAGTGCGAAAAGTGGTTTTTCAACACTAACACAAGTGCGAAAAGTGGTTTTTCAACACTATCACAAGTGCAAAAAGTGTTTTTTCTACACTAATACAAGTGCAAAAGTGGTTTCCTGCACCAACACAAGTGCGAAAAGTGGTTTTTCAACACTAACACAAGTGCGAAAAGTGGTTTTTCAACACTATCACAAGTGAAAAAGTGTTTTTTCCACACTAATACAAGTGCAAAAAGTGGTTTCCTGCACCAACACAAGTGCAAAAAGTGGATTTTCAACACTAACACAAGTTCGAAAAGTGGGTTTTCAACACTAACACAAGTGCGAAAAGTGGTTTTTCAACACTATCACAAGTGCAAAAAGTGTTTTTTCTACACTAATACAAGTGCAAAAGTGGTTTCCTGCACCAACACAAGTGCGAAAAGTGGTTTTCCACCACTAACACAAGTGCGAAAAGTGGTTTTTCAACACCATCACAAGTGCAAAAAGTGTTTTTTCCACACTAATACAAGTGCAAAAGTGGTTTCCTGCACCAACACAAGTGCAAAAAGTGGATTTTCAACACTAACACAAGTTCGAAAAGTGGGTTTTCAACACTAACACAAGTGCGAAAAGTGGTTTCCTTCACTAACACAAGTGCGAAAAGTGGTTTTTCAACACTAACACAAGTGCGAAAAGTGGTTTTTCAACACTAACACAAGTGCGAAAAGTGGTTTTTCTACACTAATACAAGTGCAAAAGTGGTTTCCTGCACCAACACAAGTGCGAAAAGTGGTTTTTCAACACTAACACAAGTGCGAAAAGTGGTTTTTCAACACTATCACAAGTGCAAAAAGTGTTTTTTCCACACTAATACAAGTGCAAAAAGTGTTTTTTCCACACTAATACAAGTGCAAAAGTGGTTTCCTGCACCAACACAAGTGCGAAAAGTGGTTTTTCAACACTAACACAAGTGCGAAAAGTGGTTTTTCAACACTAACACAAGTGCGAAAAGTGGTTTTTCAACACTATCACAAGTGCAAAAAGTGTTTTTTCCACACTAATACAAGTGCAAAAGTGGTTTCCTGCACCAACACAAGTGCGAAAAGTGGTTTTTCAACACTAACACAAGTGTGAAAAGTGGTTTTTCAACACTAACACAAGTGCGAAAAGTGGTTTTTCAACACTAACACAAGTGCGAAAAGTGGTTCTTCAACACTAACACAAGTGCGAAAAGTGGTTTTCCAACACTATCACAAGTGCAAAAAGTGTTTTTTCCACACTAATACAAGTGCAAAAGTGGTTTCCTGCACCAACACAAGTGGGAAAAGTGGCTTTTCAACACTAACACAAGTGCGAAAAGTGGGTTTTCAACACAAACACAAGTGCGAAAAGTGGTTTCCTTCACCAACACCAGTGCAAAAAGTGGTTTTTCAACACTAACACAAGTGCGAAAAGTGGTTTTTCCACACTAATACAAGTGCAAAAGTGGTTTCCTGCACCAACACAGTGCGAAAAGTGGTTTTTCAACACTAACGTAATTGCAAAAAGTGGTTTTTCAACACCAACACATGTGCGAAAAGTGGTTTTTCCACACTAATACAAGTGCAAAAGTGGTTTCCTGCACCAACACAAGTGCGAAAAGTGGTTTTTCAACACT
This sequence comes from Myxine glutinosa, assembly GCF_964187855.1. NCBI lineage: Eukaryota > Metazoa > Chordata > Myxini > Myxiniformes > Myxinidae > Myxine > Myxine glutinosa. The sequence goes on from NW_027616602.1 coordinate 89,110, forward strand.
AACACAAGTGCAAAAAGTGTTTTTTCAACAATATCACAAGTGCAAAAAGTGTTTTTTCCACACTAATACAAGTGCAAAAGTGGTTTCCTGCACCAACACAAGTGCGAAAAGTGGTTTTTCAACACTAACACAAGTGCGAAAAGTGGTTTTGCAACACTAACACAAGTGCGAAAAGTGGTTTTTCCACACTAATAAAAGTGCAAAAGTGGTTTCCTGCACCAACACAAGTGCGAAAAGTGGTTTTTCAACACTAACACAAGTGCGAAAAGTGGTTTTTCAACACTATCACAAGTGCAAAAAGTGTTTTTTCCACACTAATACAAGTGCAAAAGTGGTTTCCTGCACCAACACAAGTGCGAAAAGTGGTTTTTCACCACTAACACAAGTGCGAAAAGTGGTTTTTCAACACCATCACAAGTGCAAAAAGTGTTTTTTCCACACTAATACAAGTGCAAAAGTGGTTTCCTGCACCAACACAAGTGCAAAAAGTGGATTTTCAACACTAACACAAGTTCGAAAAGTGGGTTTTCAACACTAACACAAGTGCGAAAAGTGGTTTCCTTCACTAACACAAGTGCGAAAAGTGGTTTTTCAACACTAACACAAGTGCGAAAAGTGGTTTTTCAACACTAACACAAGTGCGAAAAGTGGTTTTTCTACACTAATACAAGTGCAAAAGTGGTTTCCTGCACCAACACAAGTGCGAAAAGTGGTTTTTCAACACTAACACAAGTGCGAAAAGTGGTTTTTCAACACTATCACAAGTGCAAAAAGTGTTTTTTCCACACTAATACAAGTGCAAAAGTGGTTCCCTGCACCAACACAAGTGCGAAAACTGGTTTTTCAACACTAACACAAGTGCGAAAAGTGGTTTTTCAACACTAACACAAGTGCGAAAAGTGGTTCTTCAACACTAACACAAGTGCGAAAAGTGGTTTTTCAACACTATCACAAGTGCAAAAAGTGTTTTTTCCACACTAATACAAGTGCAAAAGTGGTTTGCTGCACCAACACAAGTGCGAAAAGTGGTTTTTCAACACTAACACAAGTGCGAAAAGTGGTTTTTCAACACTAACACAAGTGCGAAAAGTGGTTTTTCCACACTAATACAAGTGCAAAAGTGGTTTCCTGCACAAACACAAGTGCGAAAAGTGGTTTTTCAACACTAACACAAGTGCGAAAAGTGGTTTTTCAACACTAACACAAGTGCAAAAAGTGGTTTTTCCACACTAACACAAGTGCGAAAAGTGGTTTTTCCACACTAATACAAGTGCAAAAGTGGTTTCCTGCACCAACACAAGTGCGAAAAGTGGTTTTTGAACACTAACACAAGTGCGAAAGTGGTTTTTCAACACTATCACAAGTGCAAAAAGTGTTTTTTCCACACTAATACAAGTGCAAAAGTGGTTTCCTGCACCAACACAAGTGCGAAAAGTGGTTTTTCAACACTATCACAAGTGCAAAAAGTGGTTTTTCAACACTAACACAAGTGCGAAAAGTGGTTTTCCACACTAATACAAGTGCAAAAGTGGTTTCCTGCACCAACACAAGTGGGAAAAGTGGCTTTTCAACACTAACACAAGTGCGAAAAGTGGATTTTCAACACAAACACAAGTGCGAAAAGTGGTTTCCTTCACCAACACCAGTGCAAAAAGTGGTTTTTCAACACTAACACAAGTGCGAAAAGTGGTTTTTCCACACTAATACAAATGCAAAAGTGGTTTCCTGCACCAACACAGTGCGAAAAGTGGTTATTCAACACTAACACAATTGCAAAAAGTGGTTTTTCAACACTAACACAAGTGCAAAAAGTTGTTTTTCCACACTAATACAAGTGCAAAAGTGGTTTCCTGCACCAACACAAGTGCAAAAAGTGGTTTTTCAACACTAACACAAGTGCGAAAAGTGGTTTTTCAACACTATCACAAGTGCAAAAAGTGTTTTTTCCACACTAATGCAAGTGCAAAAGTGGTTTCCTGCACCAACACAAATGCGAAAAGTGGTTTTTCAACACTAACACAAGTGCGAAAAGTGGTTTTTCAACACTATCACAAGTGCAAAAAGTGTTTTTCCACACTAATACAAGTGCAAAAGTGGTTTCCTGCACCAACAAAAGTGTGAAAAGTGGATTTTCAACACTAACACAAGTGAGAAAAGTGGGTTTTCAACACTAACACAAGTCCGAAAAGTGGTTTCCTTCACTAACACAAGTGCGAAAAGTGGTTTTTCAACACTAACACAAGTGCGTAAAGTGGTTTTTCAACACTAACACAAGTGCGAAAAGTGGTTTTTCCACACTAATACAAGTGCAAAAGTGGTTTCCTGCACCAACACAAGTGCGAAAAGTGGATTTTCAACACTAACACAAGTGCGAAAAGTGGGTTTTCAACACTAACACAAGTGCGAAAAGTGGTTTCCTTCACTAACACAAGTGTGAAAAGTGGTTTTTCAACACTAACACAAGTGCGAAAAGTGGTTTTTCAACACTAACACAAGTGCGAAAAGTGGTTTTTCCACACTAATACAAGTGCAAAAGTGGTTTACTGCACCAACACAAGTGCGAAAAGTGGTTTTTCAACACAAACACAAGTGCGAAAAGTGGTTTTTCAACACTATCACAAGTGCAAAAAGTGTTTTTTCCACACTAATACAAGTGCAAAAGTGGTTTCCTGCACCAACACAAGTGCGAAAAGTGGTTTTTCAACACTAACACAAGTGCGAAAAGTGGGTTTTCAACACAAACACAAGTGCGAAAAGTGGTTTCCTTCACCAACACCAGTGCAAAAAGTGGTTTTTCAACACTAACACAAGTGCGAAAAGTGGTTTTTCCACACGAATACAAGTGCAAAAGTGGTTTCCTGCACCAACACAGTGCGAAAAGTGGTTTTTCAACACTAACGTAATTGCAAAAAGTGGTTTTTCAACACCAACACAAGTGCGAAAAGTGGTTTTTCCACACTAATACAAGTGCAAAAGTGGTTTCCTGCACCAACACAAGTGCGAAAAGTGGTTTTTCAACACTAACACAAGTGCAAAAAGTGTTTTTTCAACAATATCACAAGTGCAAAAAGTGTTTTTTCCACACTAATACAAGTGCAAAAGTGGTTTCCTGCACCAACACAAGTGCGAAAAGTGGTTTTTCAACACTAACACAAGTGCGAAAAGTGGTTTTGCAACACTAACACAAGTGCGAAAAGTGGTTTTTCCACACTAATAAAAGTGCAAAAGTGGTTTCCTGCACCAACACAAGTGCGAAAAGTGGTTTTTCAACACTAACACAAGTGCGAAAAGTGGTTTTTCAACACTATCACAAGTGCAAAAAGTGTTTTTTCCACACTAATACAAGTGCAAAAGTGGTTTCCTGCACCAACACAAGTGCGAAAAGTGGTTTTTCACCACTAACACAAGTGCGAAAAGTGGTTTTTCAACACCATCACAAGTGCAAAAAGTGTTTTTTCCACACTAATACAAGTGCAAAAGTGGTTTCCTGCACCAACACAAGTGCAAAAAGTGGATTTTCAACACTAACACAAGTTCGAAAAGTGGGTTTTCAACACTAACACAAGTGCGAAAAGTGGTTTCCTTCACTAACACAAGTGCGAAAAGTGGTTTTTCAACACTAACACAAGTGCGAAAAGTGGTTTTTCAACACTAACACAAGTGCGAAAAGTGTTTTTTCTACACTAATACAAGTGCAAAAGTGGTTTCCTGCACCAACACAAGTGCGAAAAGTGGTTTTTCAACACTAACACAAGTGCGAAAAGTGGTTTTTCAACACTATCACAAGTGCAAAAAGTGTTTTTTCCACACTAATACAAGTGCAAAAGTGGTTCCCTGCACCAACACAAGTGCGAAAACTGGTTTTTCAACACTAACACAAGTGCGAAAAGTGGTTTTTCAACACTAACACAAGTGCGAAAAGTGGTTCTTCAACACTAACACAAGTGCGAAAAGTGGTTTTTCAACACTATCACAAGTGCAAAAAGTGTTTTTTCCACACTAATACAAGTGCAAAAGTGGTTTGCTGCACCAACACAAGTGCGAAAAGTGGTTTTTCAACACTAACACAAGTGCGAAAAGTGGTTTTTCAACACTAACACAAGTGCGAAAAGTGGTTTTTCCACACTAATACAAGTGCAAAAGTGGTTTCCTGCACCAACACAAGTGCGAAAAGTGGTTTTTCAACACTAACACAAGTGCGAAAAGTGGTTTTTCAACACTAACACAAGTGCAAAAAGTGGTTTTTCCACACTAACACAAGTGCGAAAAGTGGTTTTTCCACACTAATACAAGTGCAAAAGTGGTTTCCTGCACCAACACAAGTGCGAAAAGTGGTTTTTGAACACTAACACAAGTGCGAAAGTGGTTTTTCAACACTATCACAAGTGCAAAAAGTGTTTTTTCCACACTAATACAAGTGCAAAAGTGGTTTCCTGCACCAACACAAGTGCGAAAAGTGGTTTTTCAACACTATCACAAGTGCAAAAAGTGGTTTTTCAACACTAACACAAGTGCGAAAAGTGGTTTTCCACACTAATACAAGTGCAAAAGTGGTTTCCTGCACCAACACAAGTGGGAAAAGTGGCTTTTCAACACTAACACAAGTGCGAAAAGTGGATTTTCAACACAAACACAAGTGCGAAAAGTGGTTTCCTTCAACAACACCAGTGCAAAAAGTGGTTTTTCAACACTAACACAAGTGCGAAAAGTGGTTTTTCCACACTAATACAAATGCAAAAGTGGTTTCCTGCACCAACACAGTGCGAAAAGTGGTTATTCAACACTAACACAATTGCAAAAAGTGGTTTTTCAACACTAACACAAGTGCAAAAAGTTGTTTTTCCACACTAATACAAGTGCAAAAGTGGTTTCCTGCACCAACACAAGTGCAAAAAGTGGTTTTTCAACACTAACACAAGTGCGAAAAGTGGTTTTTCAACACTATCACAAGTGCAAAAAGTGTTTTTTCCACACTAATGCAAGTGCAAAAGTGGTTTCCTGCACCAACACAAATGCGAAAAGTGGTTTTTCAACACTAACACAAGTGCGAAAAGTGGTTTTTCAACACTATCACAAGTGCAAAAAGTGTTTTTTCCACACTAATACAAGTGCAAAAGTGGTTTCCTGCGCCAACAAAAGTGTGAAAAGTGGATTTTCAACACTAACACAAGTGAGAAAAGTGGGTTTTCAACACTAACACAAGTCCGAAAAGTGGTTTCCTTCACTAACACAAGTGCGAAAAGTGGTTTTTCAACACTAACACAAGTGCGTAAAGTGGTTTTTCAACACTAACACAAGTGCGAAAAGTGGTTTTTCCACACTAATACAAGTGCAAAAGTGGTTTCCTGCACCAACACAAGTGCGAAAAGTGGATTTTCAACACTAACACAAGTGCGAAAAGTGGGTTTTCAACACTAACACAAGTGCGAAAAGTGGTTTCCTTCACTAACACAAGTGTGAAAAGTGGTTTTTCAATGCTAACACAAGTGCGAAAAGTGGTTTTTCAACACTAACACAAGTGCGAAAAGTGGTTTTTCCACACTAATACAAGTGCAAAAGTGGTTTACTGCACCAACACAAGTGCGAAAAGTGGTTTTTCAACACAAACACAAGTGCGAAAAGTGGTTTTTCAACACTATCACAAGTGCAAAAAGTGTTTTTTCCACACTAATACAAGTGCAAAAGTGGTTTCCTGCACCAACACAAGTGCGAAAAGTGGTTTTTCAACACTAACACAAGTGCGAAAAGTGGTTTTTCAACACTAACACAAGTGCGAAAAGTGGTTTTTCCACACTGATACGAGTGCAAAAGTGGTTTCCTGCACCAACACAAGTGCGAAAAGTGGTTTTTCAACACTAACACAAGTGCGAAAAGTGGTTTTTCAACACTATCACAAGTGCAAAAAGTGTTTTTTCCACACTAATACAAGTGCAAAAGTGGTTTCCTGCACCAACACAAGTGCGAAAAGTGGTTTTTCAACACTAACACAAGTGTGAAAATTGGTTTTTCAACACTAACACAAGTGCGAAAAGTGGTTTTTCAACACTAACACAAGTGCGAAAAGTGGTTCTTCAACACTAACACAAGTGCGAAAAGTGGTTTTTCAACACTATCACAAGTGCAAAAAGTGTTTTTTCCACACTAATACAAGTGCAAAAGTGGTTTCCTGCACCAACACAAGTGGGAAAAGTGGCTTTTCAACACTAACACAAGTGCGAAAAGTGGGTTTTCAACACAAACACAAGTGCGAAAAGTGGTTTCCTTCACCAACACCAGTGCAAAAAGTGGTTTTTCAACACTAACACAAGTGCGAAAAGTGGTTTTTCCACACTAATACAAGTGCAAAAGTGGTTTCCTGCACCAACACAGTGCGAAAAGTGGTTTTTCAACACTAACGTAATTGCAAAAAGTGGTTTTTCAACACCAACACAAGTGCGAAAAGTGGTTTTTCCACACTAATACAAGTGCAAAAGTGGTTTCCTGCACCAACACAAGTGCGAAAAGTGGTTTTTCAACACTATCACAAGTGCAAAAAGTGTTTTTTCAACAATATCACAAGTGCAAAAAGTGTTTTTCCACACTAATACAAGTGCAAAAGTGGTTTCCTGCACCAACACAAGTGCAAAAAGTGTTTTTTCAACAATATCACAAGTGCGAAAAGTGGTTTTTCAACACTAACACAAGTGCGAAAAGTGGTTTTGCAACACTAACACAAGTGCGAAAAGTGGTTTTTCCACACTAATAAAAGTGCAAAAGTGGTTTCCTGCACCAACACAAGTGCGAAAAGTGGTTTTTCAACACTATCACAAGTGCAAAAAGTGGTTTTTCAACACTAACACAAGTGCGAAAAGTGGTTTTCCACACTAATACAAGTGCAAAAGTGGTTTCCTGCACCAACACAAGTGGGAAAAGTGGCTTTTCAACACTAACACAAGTGCGAAAAGTGGATTTTCAACACAAACACAAGTGCGAAAAGTGGTTTCCTTCACCAACACCAGTGCAAAAAGTGGTTTTTCAACACTAACACAAGTGCGAAAAGTGGTTTTTCCACACTAATACAAATGCAAAAGTGGTTTCCTGCACCAACACAGTGCGAAAAGTGGTTATTCAACACTAACACAATTGCAAAAAGTGGTTTTTCAACACTAACACAAGTGCAAAAAGTTGTTTTTCCACACTAATACAAGTGCAAAAGTGGTTTCCTGCACCAACACAAGTGCAAAAAGTGGTTTTTCAACACTAACACAAGTGCGAAAAGTGGTTTTTCAACACTATCACAAGTGCAAAAAGTGTTTTTTCCACACTAATGCAAGTGCAAAAGTGGTTTCCTGCACCAACACAAATGCGAAAAGTGGTTTTTCAACACTAACACAAGTGCGAAAAGTGGTTTTTCAACACTATCACAAGTGCAAAAAGTGTTTTTTCCACACTAATACAAGTGCAAAAGTGGTTTCCTGCACCAACAAAAGTGTGAAAAGTGGATTTTCAACACTAACACAAGTGAGAAAAGTGGGTTTTCAACACTAACACAAGTCCAAAAAGTGGTTTCCTTCACTAACACAAGTGCGAAAAGTGGTTTTTCAACACTAACACAAGTGCGTAAAGTGGTTTTTCAACACTAACACAAGTGCGAAAAGTGGTTTTTCCACACTAATACAAGTGCAAAAGTGGTTTCCTGCACCAACACAAGTGCGAAAAGTGGATTTTCAACACTAACACAAGTGCGAAAAGTGGGTTTTCAACACTAACACAAGTGCGAAAAGTGGTTTCCTTCACTAACACAAGTGTGAAAAGTGGTTTTTCAACACTAACACAAGTGCGAAAAGTGGTTTTTCAACACTAACACAAGTGCGAAAAGTGGTTTTTCCACACTAATACAAGTGCAAAAGTGGTTTACTGCACCAACACAAGTGCGAAAAGTGGTTTTTCAACACAAACACAAGTGCGAAAAGTGGTTTTTCAACACTATCACAAGTGCAAAAAGTGTTTTTTCCACACTAATACAAGTGCAAAAGTGGTTTCCTGCACCAACACAAGTGCGAAAAGTGGTTTTTCAACACTAACACAAGTGCGAAAAGTGGGTTTTCAACACAAACACAAGTGCGAAAAGTGGTTTCCTTCACCAACACCAGTGCAAAAAGTGGTTTTTCAACACTAACACAAGTGCGAAAAGTGGTTTTTCCACACTAATACAAGTGCAAAAGTGGTTTCCTGCACCAACACAGTGCGAAAAGTGGTTTTTCAACACTAACGTAATTGCAAAAAGTGGTTTTTCAACACCAACACAAGTGCGAAAAGTGGTTTTTCCACACTAATACAAGTGCAAAAGTGGTTTCCTGCACCAACACAAGTGCGAAAAGTGGTTTTTCAACACTAACACAAGTGCAAAAAGTGTTTTTTCAACAATATCACAAGTGCAAAAAGTGTTTTTTCCACACTAATACAAGTGCAAAAGTGGTTTCCTGCACCAACACAAGTGCGAAAAGTGGTTTTTCAACACTAACACAAGTGCGAAAAGTGGTTTTGCAACACTAACACAAGTGCGAAAAGTGGTTTTTCCACACTAATAAAAGTGCAAAAGTGGTTTCCTGCACCAACACAAGTGCGAAAAGTGGTTTTTCAACACTAACACAAGTGCGAAAAGTGGTTTTTCAACACTATCACAAGTGCAAAAAGTGTTTTTTCCACACTAATACAAGTGCAAAAGTGGTTTCCTGCACCAACACAAGTGCGAAAAGTGGTTTTTCACCACTAACACAAGTGCGAAAAGTGGTTTTTCAACACCATCACAAGTGCAAAAAGTGTTTTTTCCACACTAATACAAGTGCAAAAGTGGTTTCCTGCACCAACACAAGTGCAAAAAGTGGATTTTCAACACTAACACAAGTTCGAAAAGTGGGTTTTCAACACTAACACAAGTGCGAAAAGTGGTTTCCTTCACTAACACAAGTGCGAAAAGTGGTTTTTCAACACTAACACAAGTGCGAAAAGTGGTTTTTCAACACTAACACAAGTGCGAAAAGTGGTTTTTCTACACTAATACAAGTGCAAAAGTGGTTTCCTGCACCAACACAAGTGCGAAAAGTGGTTTTTCAACACTAACACAAGTGCGAAAAGTGGTTTTTCAACACTATCACAAGTGCAAAAAGTGTTTTTTCCACACTAATACAAGTGCAAAAGTGGTGCCCTGCACCAACACAAGTGCGAAAACTGGTTTTTCAACACTAACACAAGTGCGAAAAGTGGTTTTTCAACACTAACACAAGTGCGAAAAGTGGTTCTTCAACACTAACACAAGTGCGAAAAGTGGTTTTTCAACACTATCACAAGTGCAAAAAGTGTTTTTTCCACACTAATACAAGTGCAAAAGTGGTTTGCTGCACCAACACAAGTGCGAAAAGTGGTTTTTCAACACTAACACAAGTGCGAAAAGTGGTTTTTCAACACTAACACAAGTGCGAAAAGTGGTTTTTCTACACTAATACAAGTGCAAAAGTGGTTTCCTGCACCAACACAAGTGCGAAAAGTGGTTTTTCAACACTAACACAAGTGCGAAAAGTGGTTTTTCAACACTATCACAAGTGCAAAAAGTGTTTTTTCCACACTAATACAAGTGCAAAAGTGGTTCCCTGCACCAACACAAGTGCGAAAACTGGTTTTTCAACACTAACACAAGTGCGAAAAGTGGTTTTTCAACACTAACACAAGTGCGAAAAGTGGTTCTTCAACACTAACACAAGTGCGAAAAGTGGTTTTTCAACACTATCACAAGTGCAAAAAGTGTTTTTTCCACACTAATACAAGTGCAAAAGTGGTTTGCTGCACCAACACAAGTGCGAAAAGTGGTTTTTCAACACTAACACAAGTGCGAAAAGTGGTTTTTCAACACTAACACAAGTGCGAAAAGTGGTTTTTCCACACTAATACAAGTGCAAAAGTGGTTTACTGCACCAACACAAGTGCGAAAAGTGGTTTTTCAACACAAACACAAGTGCGAAAAGTGGTTTTTCAACACTATCACAAGTGCAAAAAGTGTTTTTTCCACACTAATACAAGTGCAAAAGTGGTTTCCTGCACCAACACAAGTGCGAAAAGTGGTTTTTCAACACTAACACAAGTGCGAAAAGTGGTTTTTCAACACTAACACAAGTGCGAAAAGTGGTTTTTCCACACTGATACGAGTGCAAAAGTGGTTTCCTGCACCAACACAAGTGCGAAAAGTGGTTTTTCAACACTAACACAAGTGCGAAAAGTGGTTTTTCAACACTATCACAAGTGCAAAAAGTGTTTTTTCCACACTAATACAAGTGCAAAAGTGGTTTCCTGCACCAACACAAGTGCGAAAAGTGGTTTTTCAACACTAACACAAGTGTGAAAATTGGTTTTTCAACACTAACACAAGTGCGAAAAGTGGTTTTTCAACACTAACACAAGTGCGAAAAGTGGTTCTTCAACACTAACACAAGTGCGAAAAGTGGTTTTTCAACACTATCACAAGTGCAAAAAGTGTTTTTTCCACACTAATACAAGTGCAAAAGTGGTTTCCTGCACCAACACAAGTGGGAAAAGTGGCTTTTCAACACTAACACAAGTGCGAAAAGTGGGTTTTCAACACAAACACAAGTGCGAAAAGTGGTTTCCTTCACCAACACCAGTGCAAAAAGTGGTTTTTCAACACTAACACAAGTGCGAAAAGTGGTTTTTCCACACTAATACAAGTGCAAAAGTGGTTTCCTGCACCAACACAGTGCGAAAAGTGGTTTTTCAACACTAACGTAATTGCAAAAAGTGGTTTTTCAACACCAACACAAGTGCGAAAAGTGGTTTTTCCACACTAATACAAGTGCAAAAGTGGTTTCCTGCACCAACACAAGTGCGAAAAGTGGTTTTTCAACACTATCACAAGTGCAAAAAGTGTTTTTTCAACAATATCACAAGTGCAAAAAGTGTTTTTCCACACTAATACAAGTGCAAAAGTGGTTTCCTGCACCAACGCAAGTGCAAAAAGTGTTTTTTCAACAATATCACAAGTGCGAAAAGTGGTTTTTCAACACTAACACAAGTGCGAAAAGTGGTTTTGCAACACTAACACAAGTGCGAAAAGTGGTTTTTCCACACTAATAAAAGTGCAAAAGTGGTTTCCTGCACCAACACAGGTGCGAAAAGTGGTTTTTCAACACTATCACAAGTGCAAAAAGTGGTTTTTCAACACTAACACAAGTGCGAAAAGTGGTTTTCCACACTAATACAAGTGCAAAAGTGGTTTCCTGCACCAACACAAGTGGGAAAAGTGGCTTTTCAACACTAACACAAGTGCGAAAAGTGGATTTTCAACACAAACACAAGTGCGAAAAGTGGTTTCCTTCACCAACACCAGTGCAAAAAGTGGTTTTTCAACACTAACACAAGTGCGAAAAGTGGTTTTTCCACACTAATACAAATGCAAAAGTGGTTTCCTGCACCAACACAGTGCGAAAAGTGGTTATTCAACACTAACACAATTGCAAAAAGTGGTTTTTCAACACTAACACAAGTGCAAAAAGTTGTTTTTCCACACTAATACAAGTGCAAAAGTGGTTTCCTGCACCAACACAAGTGCAAAAAGTGGTTTTTCAACACTAACACAAGTGCGAAAAGTGGTTTTTCAACACTATCACAAGTGCAAAAAGTGTTTTTTCCACACTAATGCAAGTGCAAAAGTGGTTTCCTGCACCAACACAAATGCGAAAAGTGGTTTTTCAACACTAACACAAGTGCGAAAAGTGGTTTTTCAACACTATCACAAGTGCAAAAAGTGTTTTTTCCACACTAATACAAGTGCAAAAGTGGTTTCCTGCACCAACAAAAGTGTGAAAAGTGGATTTTCAACACTAACACAAGTGAGAAAAGTGGGTTTTCAACACTAACACAAGTCCAAAAAGTGGTTTCCTTCACTAACACAAGTGCGAAAAGTGGTTTTTCAACACTAACACAAGTGCGTAAAGTGGTTTTTCAACACTAACACAAGTGCGAAAAGTGGTTTTTCCACACTAATACAAGTGCAAAAGTGGTTTCCTGCACCAACACAAGTGCGAAAAGTGGATTTTCAACACTAACACAAGTGCGAAAAGTGGGTTTTCAACACTAACACAAGTGCGAAAAGTGGTTTCCTTCACTAACACAAGTGTGAAAAGTGGTTTTTCAACACTAACACAAGTGCGAAAAGTGGTTTTTCAACACTAACACAAGTGCGAAAAGTGGTTTTTCCACACTAATACAAGTGCAAAAGTGGTTTACTGCACCAACACAAGTGCGAAAAGTGGTTTTTCAACACAAACACAAGTGCGAAAAGTGGTTTTTCAACACTATCACAAGTGCAAAAAGTGTTTTTTCCACACTAATACAAGTGCAAAAGTGGTTTCCTGCACCAACACAAGTGCGAAAAGTGGTTTTTCAACACTAACACAAGTGCGAAAAGTGGGTTTTCAACACAAACACAAGTGCGAAAAGTGGTTTCCTTCACCAACACCAGTGCAAAAAGTGGTTTTTCAACACTAACACAAGTGCGAAAAGTGGTTTTTCCACACTAATACAAGTGCAAAAGTGGTTTCCTGCACCAACACAGTGCGAAAAGTGGTTTTTCAACACTAACGTAATTGCAAAAAGTGGTTTTTCAACACCAACACAAGTGCGAAAAGTGGTTTTTTCACACTAATACAAGTGCAAAAGTGGTTTCCTGCACCAACACAAGTGCGAAAAGTGGTTTTTCAACACTAACACAAGTGCAAAAAGTGTTTTTTCAACAATATCACAAGTGCAAAAAGTGTTTTTTCCACACTAATACAAGTGCAAAAGTGGTTTCCTGCACCAACACAAGTGCGAAAAGTGGTTTTTCAACACTAACACAAGTGCGAAAAGTGGTTTTGCAACACTAACACAAGTGCGAAAAGTGGTTTTTCCACACTAATAAAAGTGCAAAAGTGGTTTCCTGCACCAACACAAGTGCGAAAAGTGGTTTTTCAACACTAACACAAGTGCGAAAAGTGGTTTTTCAACACTATCACAAGTGCAAAAAGTGTTTTTTCCACACTAATACAAGTGCAAAAGTGGTTTCCTGCACCAACACAAGTGCGAAAAGTGGTTTTTCACCACTAACACAAGTGCGAAAAGTGGTTTTTCAACACCATCACAAGTGCAAAAAGTGTTTTTTCCACACTAATACAAGTGCAAAAGTGGTTTCCTGCACCAACACAAGTGCAAAAAGTGGATTTTCAACACTAACACAAGTTCGAAAAGTGGGTTTTCAACACTAACACAAGTGCGAAAAGTGGTTTCCTTCACTAACACAAGTGCGAAAAGTGGTTTTTCAACACTAACACAAGTGCGAAAAGTGGTTTTTCAACACTAACACAAGTGCGAAAAGTGGTTTTTCTACACTAATACAAGTGCAAAAGTGGTTTCCTGCACCAACACAAGTGCGAAAGGTGGTTTTTCAACACTAACACAAGTGCGAAAAGTGGTTTTTCAACACTATCACAAGTGCAAAAAGTGTTTTTTCCACAATAATACAAGTGCAAAAGTGGTGCCCTGCACCAACACAAGTGCGAAAACTGGTTTTTCAACACTAACACAAGTGCGAAAAGTGGTTTTTCAACACTAACACAAGTGCGAAAAGTGGTTCTTCAACACTAACACAAGTGCGAAAAGTGGTTTTTCAACACTATCACAAGTGCAAAAAGTGTTTTTTCCACACTAATACAAGTGCAAAAGTGGTTTGCTGCACCAACACAAGTGCGAAAAGTGGTTTTTCAACACTAACACAAGTGCGAAAAGTGGTTTTTCAACACTAACACAAGTGCGAAAAGTGGTTTTTCTACACTAATACAAGTGCAAAAGTGGTTTCCTGCACCAACACAAGTGCGAAAAGTGGTTTTTCAACACTAACACAAGTGCGAAAAGTGGTTTTTCAACACTATCACAAGTGCAAAAAGTGTTTTTTCCACACTAATACAAGTGCAAAAGTGGTTCCCTGCACCAACACAAGTGCGAAAACTGGTTTTTCAACACTAACACAAGTGCGAAAAGTGGTTTTTCAACACTAACACAAGTGCGAAAAGTGGTTCTTCAACACTAACACAAGTGCGAAAAGTGGTTTTTCAACACTATCACAAGTGCAAAAAGTGTTTTTTCCACACTAATACAAGTGCAAAAGTGGTTTGCTGCACCAACACAAGTGCGAAAAGTGGTTTTTCAACACTAACACAAGTGCGAAAAGTGGTTTTTCAACACTAACACAAGTGCGAAAAGTGGTTTTTCCACACTAATACAAGTGCAAAAGTGGTTTCCTGCACCAACACAAGTGCGAAAAGTGGTTTTTCAACACTAACACAAGTGCGAAAAGTGGTTTTTCAACACTAACACAAGTGCAAAAAGTGGTTTCCTGCACCAACACAAATGCGAAAAGTGGTTTTTCAACACTAACACAAGTGCGAAAAGTGGTTTTTCAACACTATCACAAGTGCAAAAAGTGTTTTTTCCACACTAATACAAGTGCAAAAGTGGTTTCCTGCGCCAACAAAAGTGTGAAAAGTGGATTTTCAATACTAACACAAGTGAGAAAAGTGGGTTTTCAACACTAACACAAGTCCGAAAAGTGGTTTCCTTCACTAACACAAGTGCGAAAAGTGGTTTTTCAACACTAACACAAGTGCGTAAAGTGGTTTTTCAACACTAACACAAGTGCGAAAAGTGGTTTTTCCACACTAATACAAGTGCAAAAGTGGTTTCCTGCACCAACACAAGTGCGAAAAGTGGATTTTCAACACTAACACAAGTGCGAAAAGTGGGTTTTCAACACTAACACAAGTGCGAAAAGTGGTTTCCTTCACTAACACAAGTGTGAAAAGTGGTTTTTCAACGCTAACACAAGTGCGAAAAGTGGTTTTTCAACACTAACACAAGTGCGAAAAGTGGTTTTTCCACACTAATACAAGTGCAAAAGTGGTTTACTGCACCAACACAAGTGCGAAAAGTGGTTTTTCAACACAAACACAAGTGCGAAAAGTGGTTTTTCAACACTATCACAAGTGCAAAAAGTGTTTTTTCCACACTAATACAAGTGCAAAAGTGGTTTCCTGCACCAACACAAGTGCGAAAAGTGGTTTTTCAACACTAACACAAGTGCGAAAAGTGGTTTTTCAACACTAACACAAGTGCGAAAAGTGGTTTTTCCACACTGATACGAGTGCAAAAGTGGTTTCCTGCACCAACACAAGTGCGAAAAGTGGTTTTTCAACACTAACACAAGTGCGAAAAGTGGTTTTTCAACACTATCACAAGTGCAAAAAGTGTTTTTTCCACACTAATACAAGTGCAAAAGTGGTTTCCTGCACCAACACAAGTGCGAAAAGTGGTTTTTCAACACTAACACAAGTGTGAAAATTGGTTTTTCAACACTAACACAAGTGCGAAAAGTGGTTTTTCAACACTAACACAAGTGCGAAAAGTGGTTCTTCAACACTAACACAAGTGCGAAAAGTGGTTTTTCAACACTATCACAAGTGCAAAAAGTGTTTTTTCCACACTAATACAAGTGCAAAAGTGGTTTCCTGCACCAACACAAGTGGGAAAAGTGGCTTTTCAACACTAACACAAGTGCGAAAAGTGGGTTTTCAACACAAACACAAGTGCGAAAAGTGGTTTCCTTCACCAACACCAGTGCAAAAAGTGGTTTTTCAACACTAACACAAGTGCGAAAAGTGGTTTTTCCACACTAATACAAGTGCAAAAGTGGTTTCCTGCACCAACACAGTGCGAAAAGTGGTTTTTCAACACTAACGTAATTGCAAAAAGTGGTTTTTCAACACCAACACAAGTGCGAAAAGTGGTTTTTCCACACTAATACAAGTGCAAAAGTGGTTTCCTGCACCAACACAAGTGCGAAAAGTGGTTTTTCAACACTATCACAAGTGCAAAAAGTGTTTTTTCAACAATATCACAAGTGCAAAAAGTGTTTTTCCACACTAATACAAGTGCAAAAGTGGTTTCCTGCACCAACACAAGTGCAAAAAGTGTTTTTTCAACAATATCACAAGTGCGAAAAGTGGTTTTTCAACACTAACACAAGTGCGAAAAGTGGTTTTGCAACACTAACACAAGTGCGAAAAGTGGTTTTTCCACACTAATAAAAGTGCAAAAGTGGTTTCCTGCACCAACACAAGTGCGAAAAGTGGTTTTTCAACACTATCACAAGTGCAAAAAGTGGTTTTTCAACACTAACACAAGTGCGAAAAGTGGTTTTCCACACTAATACAAGTGCAAAAGTGGTTTCCTGCACCAACACAAGTGGGAAAAGTGGCTTTTCAACACTAACACAAGTGCGAAAAGTGGATTTTCAACACAAACACAAGTGCGAAAAGTGGTTTCCTTCACCAACACCAGTGCAAAAAGTGGTTTTTCAACACTAACACAAGTGCGAAAAGTGGTTTTTCCACACTAATACAAATGCAAAAGTGGTTTCCTGCACCAACACAGTGCGAAAAGTGGTTATTCAACACTAACACAATTGCAAAAAGTGGTTTTTCAACACTAACACAAGTGCAAAAAGTTGTTTTTCCACACTAATACAAGTGCAAAAGTGGTTTCCTGCACCAACACAAGTGCAAAAAGTGGTTTTTCAACACTAACACAAGTGCGAAAAGTGGTTTTTCAACACTATCACAAGTGCAAAAAGTGTTTTTTCCACACTAATGCAAGTGCAAAAGTGGTTTCCTGCACCAACACAAATGCGAAAAAGTGGTTTTTCAACACTAACACAAGTACGAAAAGTGGTTTTTCAACACTAACACAAGTGCGAAAAGTGGTTTTCCACACTAATACAAGTGCAAAAGTGGTTTCCTGCACCAACAAAAGTGTGAAAAGTGGATTTTCAACACTAACACAAGTGAGAAAAGTGGGTTTTCAACACTAACACAAGTCCAAAAAGTGGTTTCCTTCACTAACACAAGTGCGAAAAGTGGTTTTTCAACACTAACACAAGTGCGTAAAGTGGTTTTTCAACACTAACACAAGTGCGAAAAGTGGTTTTTCCACACTAATACAAGTGCAAAAGTGGTTTCCTGCACCAACACAAGTGCGAAAAGTGGATTTTCAACACTAACACAAGTGCGAAAAGTGGGTTTTCAACACTAACACAAGTGCGAAAAGTGGTTTCCTTCACTAACACAAGTGTGAAAAGTGGTTTTTCAACACTAACACAAGTGCGAAAAGTGGTTTTTCAACACTAACACAAGTGCGAAAAGTGGTTTTTCCACACTAATACAAGTGCAAAAGTGGTTTACTGCACCAACACAAGTGCGAAAAGTGGTTTTTCAACACAAACACAAGTGCGAAAAGTGGTTTTTCAACACTATCACAAGTGCAAAAAGTGTTTTTTCCACACTAATACAAGTGCAAAAGTGGTTCCCTGCACCAACACAAGTGCGAAAAGTGGTTTTTCAACACTAACACAAGTGCGAAAAGTGGGTTTTCAACACAAACACAAGTGCGAAAAGTGGTTTCCTTCACCAACACCAGTGCAAAAAGTGGTTTTTCAACACTAACACAAGTGCGAAAAGTGGTTTTTCCACACTAATACAAGTGCAAAAGTGGTTTCCTGCACCAACACAAGTGCGAAAAGTGGTTTTTCAACACTAACACAAGTGTGAAAAGTGGTTTTTCAACACTAACACAAGTGCGAAAAGTGGTTTTTCAACACTAACACAAGTGCGAAAAGTGGTTCTTCAACACTAACACAAGTGCGAAAAGTGGTTTTTCAACACTATCACAAGTGCAAAAAGTGTTTTTTCCACACTAATACAAGTGCAAAAGTGGTTTCCTGCACCAACACAAGTGGGAAAAGTGGCTTTTCAACACTAACACAAGTGCGAAAAGTGGGTTTTCAACACAAACACAAGTGCGAAAAGTGGTTTCCTTCACCAACACCAGTGCAAAAAGTGGTTTTTCAACACTAACACAAGTGCGAAAAGTGGTTTTTCCACACTAATACAAGTGCAAAAGTGGTTTCCTGCACCAACACAGTGCGAAAAGTGGTTTTTCAACACTAACGTAATTGCAAAAAGTGGTTTTTCAACACCAACACAAGTGCGAAAAGTGGTTTTTCCACACTAATACAAGTGCAAAAGTGGTTTCCTGCACCAACACAAGTGCGAAAAGTGGTTTTTCAACACCATCACAAGTGCAAAAAGTGTTTTTTCAACACTAACACAAGTGCAAAAAGTGTTTTTCCCACACTAATACAAGTGCAAAAGTGGTTTCGTTCACCAACACCAGTGCGAAAAGTTGTTTTTCAACACTAACACAAGTGCGAAAAGTGGTTTTTCCACACTAATACAAGTGCAAAAGTGGTTTCCTGCACCAACACAAGTGCGAAAAGTGGTTTCCTGCACCAACACAAGTGCGAAAAGTGGTTTTTCAACACTATCACAAGTGCAAAAAGTGTTTTTTCCACACTAACACAAGTGCGAAAAGTGGTTTTTCAACACTATCACAAGTGCAAAAAGAGTTTTTTCCACACTAATACAAGTGCAAAAGTGGTTTCCTGCACCAACACCAGTGCGAAAAGTTGTTTTTCAACACTAACATAAGTGCAAAATGTGGTTTTTCTACACTAATACAAGTGCAAAAGTGGTTTCCTGCACCAACACAAGTGCGAAAAGTGGTTTTTCAACACTAACACAAGTGCGAAAAGTGGTTTTTCAACACTAACACAAGTGCAAAAAGTGGTTTTTCCACACTAATACAAGTGCAAAAGTGGTTTCCTGCACCAACACAAGTGCGAAAAGTGGTTTTTCAACACTAACACAAGTGCGAAAAGTGGTTTTTCAACACTATCACAAGTGCAAAAAGTGTTTTTTCCACACTAACACAAGTGCGAAAAGTGGTTTTTCAACACTATCACAAGTGCAAAAAGAGTTTTTTCCACACTAATACAAGGGCAAAAGTGGTTTCCTGCACCAACACAAGTGCGAAAAGTGGTTTCCTTCACTAACACAAGTGCGAAAAGTGGTTTTTCAACACTAACACAAGTGCAAAAAGTGTTTTTCCCACACTAATACAAGTGCAAAAGTGGTTTCGTTCACCAACACCAGTGCGAAAAGTTGTTTTTCAACACTAACACAAGTGCGAAAAGTGGTTTTTCCACACTAATACAAGTGCAAAAGTGGTTTCCTGCACCAACACAAGTGCGAAAAGTGGTTTCCTGCACCAACACAAGTGCGAAAAGTGGTTTTTCAACACTAACACAAGTGTGAAAAGTGGTTTTTCCACACTAATACAAGTGCAAAAGTGGTTTCCTGCACCAACACAAGTGCGAAAAGTGGTTTCCTGCACCAACACAAGTGCGAAAAGTGGTTTTTCAACACTATCACAAGTGCAAAAAGTGTTTTTCCCACACTAATACAAGTGCAAAAGTGGTTTCCTTCACCAACACCAGTGCGAAAAGTGGTTTTTCAACACAAATACAAGTGCGAAAAGTGGTTTTTCAACACTATCACAAGTGCAAAAAGTGTTTTTTCCACACTAATACAAGTGCAAAAGTGGTTTCCTGCACCAACACAAGTGCGAAAAGTGGTTTTTCAACACTAACACAAGTGCAAAAAGTGGTTTTTCAACACTAACACAAGTGCGAAAAGTGGTTTTTCAACACTATCACAAGTGCAAAAAGTGTTTTTTCCACACTAATACAAGTGTAAAAAGTGTTTTCCTGCACCAATACAAGTGCGAAAAGTGGTTTTTCAACACTAACATAAGTGCGAAAAGTGGTTTTTCAACACTATCACAAGTGCAAAAAGTGTTTTTTCCACACTAATACAAGTGCAAAAGTGGTTTACTGCACCAACACAAGTGTGAAAAGTGGGTTTTCAACACTAACACAAGTGCGAAAAGTGGTTTTTTAACACTATCACAAGTGCAAAAAGTGTTTTTTCCACACTAATACAAGTGCAAAAGTGGTTTCCTGCACCAACACAAGTGCGAAAAGTGGTTTTTCAACACTAACACAAGTGTGAAAAGTGGTTTTTCAACACTAACACAAGTGCAAAAAGTGGTTTTTCCACACTAATACAAGTGCAAAAGTGGTTTCCTGCACCAACACAAGTGCGAAAAGTGGTTTTTCAACACTAATACAAGTGCGAAAAGTGGTTTTTCAACACTAACACAAGTGCAAAAAGTGTTTTTTCCACACTAACACCAGTGTCGAAAGGTGGTTTTTCAACACTATCACAAGTGCAAAAAGTGTTTTTTCCACACTAATACAAGGGCAAAAGTGGTTTCCTGCACCAACACAAGTGCGAAAAGTGGTTTCCTTCACTAACACAAGTGCAAAAAGTGGTTTTTCAACACTAACACAAGTGAGAGAAGTGGTTTTTCAACACTAACACAAGTGCGAAAAGTGGTTTTTCAACACTAACACAAGTGCGAATAGTGGTTTTTCAACACTAACACAAGTGCGAATAGTGGTTTTTCCACACTAATACAAGTGCAAAAGTGGTTTTTCAACACTATCACAAGTGCAAAAAGTGTTTTTTCCACACTAATATAAGTGCAAAAATGGTTTACTGCACAACACAAGTGTGAAAAGTGGGTTTTCAACACTAACACAAGTGCGAAAAGTGGTTTTTTAACACTATCACAAGTGCAAAAAGTGTTTTTTCCACACTAATACAAGTGCAAAAGTGGTTTCCTGCACCAACACAAGTGCGAAAAGTGGTTTTTCAACACTAACACAAGTGTGAAAAGTGGTTTTTCAACACTAACACAAGTGCAAAAAGTGGTTTTTCCACACTAATACAAGTGCAAAAGTGGTTTCCTGCACCAACACAAGTGCGAAAAGTGGTTTTTCAACACTAATACAAGTGCGAAAAGTGGTTTTTCAACACTAACACAAGTGCAAAAAGTGTTTTTTCCACACTAACACCAGTGTCGAAAGGTGGTTTTTCAACACTATCACAAGTGCAAAAAGTGTTTTTTCCACACTAATACAAGGGCAAAAGTGGTTTCCTGCACCAACACAAGTGCGAAAAGTGGTTTCCTTCACTAACACAAGTGCAAAAAGTGGTTTTTCAACACTAACACAAGTGAGAGAAGTGGTTTTTCAACACTAACACAAGTGCGAAAAGTGGTTTCCTGCACCAACACCAGTGCGAAAAGTTGTTTTTCAACACTAACATAAGTGCAAAATGTGGTTTTTCTACAATAATACAAGTGCAAAAGTGGTTTCCTGCACCAACACAAGTGCGAAAAGTGGTTTTTCAACACTAACACAAGTGCGAAAAGTGTTTTTTCCACACTAATACAAGTGCAAAAAGTGGTTTTTCCACACTAATACAAGTGCAAAAGTGGTTTCCTGCACCAACACAAGTGCGAAAAGTGGTTTTTCAACACTAACACAAGTGCGAAAAGTGGTTTCCTTCACTAACACATGTGTGAAAAGTGGTTTTTCAACACTAACACAAGTGCAAAAAGTGTTTTTCCCACACTAATACAAGTGCAAAAGTGGTTTCCTTCACCAACACCAGTGCGAAAAGTTGTTTTTCAACACTAACACAAGTGCGAAAAGTGGTTTTTCCACACTAATACAAGTGCAAAAGTGGTTTCCTGCACCAACACAAGTGCGAAAAGTGGTTTCCTGCACCAACACAAGTGCGAAAAGTGGTTTTTCAACACTAACACAAGTGCGAAAAGTGGTTTTCCACACTAATACAAGTGCAAAAGTGGTTTCCTGCACCAACACAAGTGCGAAAAGTGGTTTCCTGCACCAACACAAGTGCGAAAAGTGGTTTTTCAACACTATCACAAGTGCAAAAAGTGTTTTTTCCACACTAATACAAGTGCAAAAGTGGTTTCCTGCACCAACACAAGTGCAAAAAGTGGTTTTTCAACACTAATACAAGTGTAAAAAGTGTTTTCCTGCACCAATACAAGTGCGAAAAGTGGTTTTTCAACACTAACACAAGTGCGAAAAGTGGTTTTTCAACACTATCACAAGTGCAAAAAGTGTTTTTTCCACACTAATACAAGTGCAAAAGTGGTTTACTGCACCAACACAAGTGTGAAAAGTGGGTTTTCAACACTAACACAAGTGCGAAAAGTGGTTTTTTAACACTATCACAAGTGCAAAAAGTGTTTTTTCCACACTAATACAAGTGCAAAAGTGGTTTCCTGCACCAACACAAGTGCGAAAAGTGGTTTTTCAACACTAACACAAGTGTGAAAAGTGGTTTTTCAACACTAACACAAGTGCAAAAAGTGGTTTTTCCACACTAATACAAGTGCAAAAGTGGTTTCCTGCACCAACACAAGTGCGAAAAGTGGTTTTTCAACACTAACACAAGTGCAAAAAGTGTTTTTTCCACACTAACACCAGTGTCGAAAGGTGGTTTTTCAACACTATCACAAGTGCAAAAAGTGTTTTTTCCACACTAATACAAGGGCAAAAGTGGTTTCCTGCACCAACACAAGTGCGAAAAGTGGTTTCCTTCACTAACACAAGTGCAAAAAGTGGTTTTTCAACACTAACACAAGTGAGAGAAGTGGTTTTTCAACACTAACACAAGTGCGAAAAGTGGTTTTTCAACACTAACACAAGTGCGAATAGTGGTTTTTCAACACTAACACAAGTGCGAATAGTGGTTTTTCCACACTAATACAAGTGCAAAAGTGGTTTTTCAACACTATCACAAGTGCAAAAAGTGTTTTTTCCACACTAATATAAGTGCAAAAATGGTTTACTGCACCAACACAAGTGTGAAAAGTGGGTTTTCAACACTAACACAAGTGCGAAAAGTGGTTTTTTAACACTATCACAAGTGCAAAAAGTGTTTTTTCCACACTAATACAAGTGCAAAAGTGGTTTCCTGCACCAACACAAGTGCGAAAAGTGGTTTTTCAACACTAACACAAGTGTGAAAAGTGGTTTTTCAACACTAACACAAGTGCAAAAAGTGGTTTTTCCACACTAATACAAGTGCAAAAGTGGTTTCCTGCACCAACACAAGTGCGAAAAGTGGTTTTTCAACACTAATACAAGTGCGAAAAGTGGTTTTTCAACACTAACACAAGTGCAAAAAGTGTTTTTTCCACACTAACACCAGTGTCGAAAGGTGGTTTTTCAACACTATCACAAGTGCAAAAAGTGTTTTTTCCACACTAATACAAGGGCAAAAGTGGTTTCCTGCACCAACACAAGTGCGAAAAGTGGTTTCCTTCACTAACACAAGTGCGAAAAGTGGTTTTTCAACACTAACACAAGTGAGAGAAGTGGTTTTTCAACACTAACACAAGTGCGAAAAGTGGTTTTTCAACACTAACACAAGTGCGAATAGTGGTTTTTCAACACTAACACAAGTGCGAATAGTGGTTTTTCCACACTAATACAAGTGCAAAAGTGGTTTTTCAACACTATCACAAGTGCAAAAAGTGTTTTTTCCACACTAATATAAGTGCAAAAATGGTTTCCTGCACCAACACAAGTGCGAAAAGTGGTTTTTCAACACTAACACAAGTGCGAAAAGTGGTTTTTCAACACTAACACAAGTGCGAAAAGTGGTTTTTCCACACTAATACAAGTGCAAAAGTAGTTTCCTGCACCAACAAAAGTGCAAAAAGTGGTTTTTCAACACTAACACAAGTGCGAAAAGTGGTTTTTCAACACTAACACAAGTGCAAAAAGTGGTTTTTCAACACTAACACAAGTGCGAAAAGTGGTTTTTCAACACTAACACAAGTGCGAAAAGTGGTTTTTCAACACTAACACAAGTGCGAAAAGTGGTTTTTCAACACTAACACAAGTGCGAAAAGTGGTTTTTCAACACTAACACAAGTGCGAAAAGTGGTTTTTCAACACTAACACAAGTGCGAAAAGTGGTTTTTCCACACTAATACAAGTGCAAAAGTGGTTTCCTGCACCAACACAAGTGCGAAAAGTGGTTTTTCAACACTAACACAAGTGCGAAAAGTGGTTTTTTAACACTATCACAAGTAGGTGATAAATGTTGCTTCTGGGACACCTCCGTTTAACATGGGAAATCCCTATCTAATGTCATTTACCCCCCTGTTTAAAAAAAAATCATAAACACCTCTATTTCTCCCTCTATGAACCTATAATCCTTCTCGCCTTATGAACCTATAATCCTTCTCGCCTTATGAACCTATAATCCTTCTCACCTTATGAACCTATAATCCTTCTCGCCTTATGAACCTATGATTTTCTTCCTTTATGAACCTATAATCCTTCTAGCCTTATGAACCTATGATCCTTCTCACTTACATGTAATTTTTACCCTATTCCCCCCACTACCCCTTTAATGTAGTTCCTTAGACCACTCTGCTAATGAGCCTATAAATATATTATCTCTTTCTAACTTTTTTAAGAGTTCCATTCTCCTATAGAACTCATCCCCATCAAGTATATTTATAAAGTATACAGGTTCCTTAACCTTTTGTTGTGAAAGTATAAAGTGGTATGTTTCACGGAGGGTTCTTGTTTGACCTCCTCCTCTCCCACATACCATTTTAAAATTATAATATTTATTATCCGATTGATAACCATTAAAGTTCTCACTCCACTCTAATATATTTTTCTTCCCACCCTCCATTACCCCACTTAACAAATGAATACGTTTATCCGTCTTGAGAACCTTCTGACCAGTGATTCTCTCAACCTCTTGAATCTGATATTTTTCACATTCGTTATGTTTTCCATTTATATACCAAGGTTGATTACACCTCCACTCTTTAGTCTGGTTGATACTTGGTTCTATCATTTATATAATAGTAAAAAAGGTGGCGGTAGCCCGTTAAAATCCCTAACCCCCCCTTTTTAACTTATCACTTATATATATATATATCTTATATACTTATATAACCATAAGGGAGACGATCAATTCCATTTTCTAAAATAAACCTCTTATCATCAAAAGCCCCCAATGCTTTCTTATTCACCTCTTCTGAATATAATTGATGTTTATAACTTCTTATTCCATTAATCTTTCTAAACTCTTCTTTCTTTGTTGTTAAACAGTTATAATAATCCTTAAAGTTTATTGTTTCTTTAATGACATTTTTCTTTATACCTTTTAACTTCTTATCAGTCTTTTCAACGTTATTCACAATGTATTTATAAGCATAAGCCTTCGACCTCAATCCCACAAATTCACTCATAACATTTCCTCCCAATTCATCCTTGAACTTTCCAATCACCTTTTTATTTTTAGAAGAGAACAACTCACTCTCTGGACTGTAATTACTTGTATCATAGATATTAATGTCCTTTTTCATATCTGAATAAACATCATCAGTATTAATTTTCAAAATAAAACTATCAGTATCCATATACAACAATGACACATTATCCTTATACTTTGATTTTAGATTAATATAAAAGTAATCATACATTAATGACTTTGACAAGTCAAGAATTGATGTTCCAATGTAAATAGGTTTGTCCATTTCAATACTCTCTTTGACCAAATGGATCGCACAAAAGTTCTCAGTAAAGACCTCAGCTCTAGTAAAACTCGGTCTATTAATTAATTTTGATGCTTGTTCCCAAGATGTTGCGAGTCTGATATTTTGTCTTTTCCTCACATTCTCCATGGTCTTACCAAAGACCGCATTATTCATTAATTTATAAAAGTCTTTCTCAAAATCTGTTTTTGACTCTGTTCTTCTTTGTGTATTAAAATCAATGTACCCCTTTAACCAATGACTTTGATTGAACTTTAGAACCCTGTGGATCTTCTCTACTCTTAGACCTTTTGATAAATATTGTCGCAAATTTCTTTGGTGTAGTACATAATTTTTCTTGTTATATAATGTAGTAAGTAATTTTTCTGTTGATTCACCTATATCAAACGATCGTTGATAATCACTCAACCATTCTTTCTTTGGACTTTCTTTCTCACAAGCAAATGGAAGATCTTTATGTTTGATATGAAGTTCTTCAGGATATTTTAAATCAACCTCAAAATAATAACCAACCTTTGAATCATCCAATTGTTTTTGTGTAGAGATACATACATCTTGTAAAACCTTTGTGTAGTCTTTTTCCTTTACCCATCTTAGTTTCCCATAAGGAAGAGCTTGAGACATTGCCCAGCCATACAAGTTGTTTGCGTCATAGTACATCAAGTAAGAACTCTCTTTCGTTGAATCATAATTTGGAAGATATTTGTTATTTGCTTTTGAGTAGCTGCTCGAGCATACTTGTGAAATTCCACCTCTTTTTGCCTTTTCAATCATCAAAAGCATATCGACATCGGTTATCAAATCCAAATCTTGTTTTGTCATTTTCAACATCGCGCTCCAAGCCAATCCAGGTGCTGTGTAGTAGTGAGCAGGATCCAATCCATATCCAGTGCGACAAACAGATCTAAAGGCTTCAAATACATCGGCCAATAAAAGCACATCAGTTTTGAGATACAAATCGTGATACTCACCAAGATTCTTGATGTTATATTTTTCCCAAACATTTTGTGCGTGTACATAATCTTTATCAGATATATGACTGTTGTTTAATTTGTTATCGAAATTTTCTTTTAAAGGAAGTTGTGTTTCATTGAATCTCTCAAATGAGTCCATATAGTCATAGGGGTAAATTCCCTTTTGTGTTAGAAAATCTTTATCTGAAAAATACTCTGAAAGACATGGAAACTCTTTTAGATTTTGAACCAAGTTAGCCAATGGACTTGCCATGAATTTAAATGTATCAAGAAATCTGATATGAGTAATAGGAGATGTGTGAATTGTTTTTGTGAATGAAATGTATTTCTGATCTGTGTTAGGAATTGCTGAAATGTGTCCAGATGTCTTTGAAAGTTCATTAATAAATAGATGCGTATCATAATGAGCATTGTTATGAAGAAAGACAGGAATGAAAGAGGGGAGTTGATAATTAATATTACAACTTTGATGAGCTGGACCTCTATATTTACCAGTGAGATGACAATGATCTCTAACCTTTAGACCTTCACCAATTTTTTCCTCACAAATATGACAAACATTGTTTTTTCTAAATTCCCTTTTCTGTTCACTCGTCAAAGACATTGGTTTATTAGTTTCTCTCATTATCTTGGTTAATCGGACACAGTCTTTTTCTAGTCGTTTCACAAACTCCTCTGGGGTATTTGAGCCTCTATACTCCTCTAACTTGTTATATTTATCACCAACGGATGATTTGATATAATAACAAAAACCGCAAGGAGTATGTTTTTGATATTTATTTGTGTATGAATCTTTTGGATCTGGAGAAGCAGTATCTATTTTTTCTAGAATACTTTCAAAATCAGCATATATAACAAATGGATGTTTGATCTTTTTCTTTTCATCTTTGAATGTGATATTTGAGCCTTCTTTAGGCATATTGATTACCGTTGATTTATGTTCACCACAATAATTTGAATGTTTATCTAATCTTTCTTGTGTATGGAAGAAGTTAAGACAACGCAAACAAATATATATTTTATTTGTTCTTTTACATACTTGTGGTTTTATTAATTTAGCAATATCTTTAATGTATGTATAATGTGAATTTTCCTCTGAATTAAAATATAGAAGATTAATATGAGTTTGTTTACAATTGTCAGAAAGCTTTAAAACCTGAATGCTGTTTGTTTCTGTTAGACCATAAACATTAACTGATAAATTATTTATCTTTTCAAATTTAGGAATATCATTTAAAGCCATCGGAAACTTTAGATCTTTCGTATTTAATGTATTCTCATATTTTTTATAATGAGATACTCTTTCATCATGAAAATGTGGAGGATGTAAGTGTGCTAGAATAGACCAGAGAAAACATTTATTGTCTTTATTTTTGATATTGATAACTGCTTTTCTATTTTTGATAACACTGGGTAAATCAATGTAGGAAGAAGCTTTTAGAGGATCTGATTTAAGAATATGAATGTCTATGTAAATAATTTTTCCTATATTGAATCCACTTCCTACGATTGAATTATCCACATCTTGCTCTTGTTTAATAAGTTCATCATAGACTCCTGATGTTTTAAAATCTTGATATGAAGATATAAAGTGTGGCTCAGTTCTCATGTATGGTGTATCTATAACTCCTTCGTCCTTTGTCATTTCTAATTTTACTCCCATATAAAATTTAAGTGGTTTCATTTCTTTTAGTGTTTTTTCAATCAACGTTTGAACAACAGGTTTAACTCTTTCTACAGCATCAACTATAGACTCTGGTTCAGGAGGTTTGAAGTTAAAGACTCTTATTTTAATATGTTCTTTGAATGCGCCATCAGAGTTTTTAGTTGTGATAAAATTTGATAAATGTAGAATTGTTTTAAGATGTATTTCGAAGCCTTTCTTGAGGATATTTTTATTACATGCAGAACAGTGTTTTGTTTCCTTCTGAATAGGAGATAGTAGGTGAAGTAGATTAAATGTGTGTTTGTTAGTTTTAAGGTGTCTTTTGTATTGTTTATATTCTTGTTCACAAACATCGCAATACGTTGCTTTGATCATATTTATTTATATAGTAAAATTATACTTAAAACAAAGTGCCTTTTTTAGAGGCTTTTTAAAAGATGAAACTGTGCTTAAAGTAAACACCTTTGAGCTTTTCAACTCGTTTTATGTATATAACTTTACTTAAAGTAAAACACCTTTGAGTTTTTCAACTCGTTTTATGTATATAACTTTACTTAAAGTAAAATACCTTTGAGCTTTTCAACTCGTTTTATGTATATAACTTTACTTAAAGTAAAACACCTTTGAGCTTTTCAACTCGTTTTATGTATATAACTTTACTTAAAGTAAAACACCTTTGAGCTTTTCAACTCGTTTTATGTATATAACTTTACTTAAAGTAAAACACCTTTGAGCTTTTCAACTCGTTTTATGTATATAACTTTACTTAAAGTAAAACACCTTTGAGCTTTTCAACTCGTTTTATGCATATAACTTTACTTAAAGTAAAACACCTTTGAGCTTTTCAACTCGTTTTATGTATATAACTTTACTTAAAGTAAAACACCTTTTTTTTTTTTTTTTTTTTTTTTTTTTTTTTATTTTATTTTATTTTTTTTTTTTTTTTTTTTTTTTTTTTTGTATACAAGATCGAGGCTCGTGAAAGAGCTAACAATAATCACAAAAAAGACAAACCAACTCCTCTCTGGGGGAGCAAGGCCAGAGAGGAGTCGGTAGAAGACAGAAAGACCACCAACCTGCCTGCGGTGAGTGAGTGAAAGGCCCTCGGAGTTGACTACATCGCAGGAGATTCCAATGATTCTGAAAGCTTTGGCCTCAACAGCGTGAAGCCGAGCAAGGTGTGAGGCAGGAGCACCAGCCCAGAGGGGGGAACAGTATTCCATTGAGCTGCGGATGAAAGCCTTGTATGTGGTGAGGAGCTCAGGTGTGCCAAGGAAGGACTTCGCACGACGGAGGATGCCCAGTCGGCGACTGGCTTTGGAGGCGAGCTTGGAAATGTGGTTTTCCCAAGAAAGATCATGGCAGATAGTGAGACCCAAAAGCTTGAGCGACAGAACTTCTTGGAGAGGATTGTTGAGAAAGTAGATGGGAGGGTTGTCCAGTCGGTCCTTTCGGAGAGACATCGTAAGAGTGTGAGATTTATCAGGATTGAAAGACATGTTCCATTTGTTTGCCCAGTCTGTGATTTTGTCCAGGTCTGCAGAGAGTGAGGAGGCTGCAGACTGCTGATCTGAGGGATGAGGAATGGAGCGACATAGAGTAGAGTCATCAGCAAAGAGATAGAGAGGATTTTCAAGAGAGTCAGAGAGATCATTGATGAAGACCAGAAATAGCACAGGGCCCAGAAAGCCAGAAAATAGCACCTTTGAGCTTTTCAACACGTTTTATGTATATAACTTTACTTAAAGTAAAGCGTCTATGTATTAGCCAGAAAGTTTAGATACTCTAGTTCATCAATTTCAATTTCACTATCTGAGTCATCAATAAAGCTACTCTCATAACTATCATTTGAACACAAACTATTAGTATCATAACTATCTTCAGATCCTAGACTCTCAGTATAATAACTCTCAGAGTATTGACTGTTAATATCACTCATTTACATACCATTAAACTTCCATCAATATCTATATATTTTCTTTCATTAGAACTAATAACCACAATATTTTTTACATTAAATGTTATTTTCAAATAATCTCTAATAATCAGAGTACGGAATGATAGTTCACCACTAATATTCATATTATTAATTTCACCCACATCTTTGGGTCTATTAAAGAATATACAAATGTTTCCTCTAGAATCGTTGATGGTTTTATCATTCATTTTCAAAGCTTCTTTATCAATGATCTTTTCAAGCTTTGAGTAAATTGTTAGTAGTAGTGGAGAAACTTTTGTCAAATTTACTTTAATAGAGTTATTAATTAACATAGCTTGTCCTGTAAATTTAATAAAAGGACACATGTTATTCTCCATTATGGGTTTAATCCAAAAATTTCCATATTTATCTTTGTTCAATTTAACATCTTTGACATATTTTTCTATATCTTCCACCGAAGTAGAGATTGATTGAAATTTGTCTTTTGTGTTTTGAAACATTGTATTTATTAGCTAATAAATTTGCGTTTAGTTTAAGTAAAGTTATATACATAAAACGAGTTGAAAAGCTCAAAGGTGTTTTACTTTAAGCACAGTTTCATCTTTAAAAAAGCCTCTAAAAAAGGCACTTTGTTTTAAGTATAATTTTACTATATAAATATGATAAATTCTGAAGGATATTTAGAATTTCCAGACTCTCCATATGATAAATTAGAGAATTGTCCGGCTTGTGGTAGAGTGGGGCTTAATACAGAATCAGAAGCATATAAACAATGTATTTTCTGTGATTATCTTCTAATTAATGATAATAAAAAATATAGAAAAATATATAACTCTTTTAAATTAGAACCAAAAATGAATTACTTTACAAGATTAATAAGAGAGATGAATGTTAAGTATTATGGGGATAATACACCATTTCTTACAAGGGAAGAGACTATTTGTATTGAGGAAATGTATAAGGGTTTAATGATATTTATTATTCAAAATAATTTTAATGGAAATGTTAATACAAGATACTATATAAACAAAATAATGGATTATTTTGAAATTAAACCTGAACTCAGGATAAAATATAGAGTTTCTCAAAAAACTCAAAAAAAGTTAGATGACTTGTTTTCCAAATATATAAATGAATGATTTTTTACCTGTTTGGGAAAATAAGATAAAATTTAATAACCATAAAAATCTTCCAAATTCATTGAGATGTCTAATAGTCGGTTCAAGCGGATGTGGAAAAACCTGTTTACTTTTAAAGATGCTCCTTAGTCCTAATTTTTTAGATTATGATAATTTAATAATTTTTACAAAGTCAAGTTTTCAACCTGAGTATCAACTACTCTCACAGGGTTTTAATGCGGGTCTTAAAAAGGAAGACATTATCGGTTTATTTAAACTTCAAAACAAACTAAATGATTATAATATTGATGATATAATACAATTATTTTGTGATACACAGAAATCAAAATCAAAACTAAAACCCATAACTTGTATTCTCAGTGATAATACGGATGATATACCTTCACCTCAAGATTTAGATAAATCAAAAAAGAACCTCGTTATCTTTGATGATTGTGTTAATGAGAGAAACCAAACAGTAATGGATAGCTACTATACAAGAGGGAGACATTCTTCTTGTAATTGTATTTATCTTAGTCAGTCATATTTTCAACTCCCTCGGCGCTCAATAAGAAACAATGCTAATACTTTTATTTTATTTAAGTTAAATTCAATAGATACAAATAATTTTTGGAGAGATAATTGTTCTACATTACGTAGTAAGAAGGAATTTGAAAATAATATGAAACACACGATCGGAAAATATAAATATATTGTTGTGAAACAAGATGAGATACTAAATGATATTTTTCAATAAATAAATACAGAAAATGAATACCGAAGAAAGAGTAAGAAAGTTTAAAGAACATCAAGAGTTGCTTTCAAAAGTTGTAAAGCAACAGGAAGACATAAAGAAGAAAAGGAGACAGAAACTAACTGGTGAAGAAGCCTTTGAAAGAAAACAAGAGAAATTTTTTAAACCACTTTTAAAAACTCAACAAACGATTTCACCTACAGTTCCCATGGTAGAATTTACTCCAAAAAAATTTCAAATGCTCAAAGATTTTAGTCAAATGACAGAGCAAGAACTTGGAGAATTAGAATATGATGATGAAGGATTATTTCGGCATCTTGAGAAGGTAAATAAACTTTCCAATTATATTGTAGAAGCTCTTCAAAACAATGAATATTTGAAGGGTTCAAAAACCAGAGCAGGTCTCATTCCAACAGAAGAACCAGCACAGTTCCATCTTGTGAAAGAAAAGTTATTGATATTTAATGATAAATTGGTGTTCTTAAGTTCTGACCAACCAAATGTTGAATTAACCCCAAGATTAATGTTTCTTCTAACAAAAGATGGACATTCTAATTCACCTTATTTTGATGAACCGCTTGAAATGGAAAGAGAGGAAGATAGAGAGTATATTGAGTTGCTAAACACACTTGATTATGGAGTTTCTGTTGCTGGTAAAAGTAAGAAGAATGAGAAGGAGAAACATATTATTGATGCTTTAAGTAAGCTTGGTTCGGGTGTTAGTTTTCTTCCAAATGACCCATCACAATTAGTTAATAGGTTATTATTGTTGTTAGGTAGTAAGAAGGCTGGAAACAACAATTGTTTTAATGAAGCATCCGCCATTTTAGATCAGTTGATGAATATGAAAATAATTAATAAATGTCAATACAAAGATATTTTATTAGATATTAAATAAGATGAGAAGCACAATTCTTAGTTTTAATTTCACAACGAGTGATTACACAGCTTCATTCCCTTACCCACTACAACTTGACCCCAAAAAAGAATATGAGGCTTCTTTGTTGTCAATGGAGACTTATAATACCTTGTTTAATATCACAGAGAAAAACAACAAGTTTAGTTATAATCCAGGAAGTGGATATAAAACTATAACCGTTTCACCCGGTGCTTACGAGATTTCTCAAATATCTTCAGAAGTCTCTCGCCTTATGAAAGAAAAAGGTGATGAACCAAAAAATATTGTAATAGATATTCAAAAACACACTTCAAAATCAACTATTAAACTTAAAAATAATTATAAAGTTGATTTCACCATTGAAAAATCGTTTAGAGAGCTATTGGGTTTCTCTTCAAAAAAGGTTGAAACTAACGGGACGTCTTACAGTGATAATGTCATTCAAATATCCTCCGGTATAAATTCAGTATTAATTCATTGTGATTTGATTGATGGTGCTTATAACGATGGAATAAGAACAAATACAATATTTTCATTCAGCGCATACTCAACCCCGATTGGTTATAAATTTAATATGGAACCAAAAAATCTTGTCTATTTACCTGTGTCAGGAAAAACCATATACAGAGTAAATTTTAGGATAACCGACCAAGATAATCGTATGATATCCTTTAATGATGAAATTATATCCATCAGAATTCACCTACGTGAAGTTTTTCAATAAATAAATAATGGTTATTGTGAGAAAACACGAGTTGGGAAAATATAAAATAATTACAGGGGATGGGATGTTCCTTTCACCATACTATAAGGGTGAAGGTATGTTTCTTGGGAGAGGATACTATAAACCAAAGAGACAACGGGGTGTGGGACATCAATTTAGAAATAAAGGAGATGGGATAATTGATACTCTAATGGGTATTGGTTCAACCATCCTTAAACATAAAGACCTAATTGGTTCAACTGCTTCTGCCGTGGGCTCAGTTGCGGGTGCTATAAAGAGTATAAAAGATGCTCAAAAGGAGTCTCATAAATTACAAGCAATCAAAGAAATTAAAAAAGGTAAAACTCAACTATCTTCACAAGAACGACAAAAAATCATTAAAATACTTGGGTCAGGGTTTCAACAATTTTAATGCTATATAAATACAAGTATGGAAGCGATTGATAGTATCTATGATTTGGATGATACGATTATCATTTCAAACTCCACTAAAAAGGAAGACTATTTTAAGGTAAATGCTATAACAGGAACAGACTGGAATTCAAACGGAACAAAAAGTTTTGAAATAAATAATCAACAAACTTACTTGAATATAGCTGATAGTTTCTTGCTGTGTAAATTTAAATTCACTAAGGCTGCGAATAATACTAATGCTACACTCGTAAATGATTTCTTCTGGAAAATGTTTGACAGTGTCCGCCTGTATATTGGAACACAAGAGGTTGAAGCGGTTGATTATGTCTCTGCTACATCTGAAATGATGAAATTTACACTATATTCGTTTAGTGATAGAATGGGTAAGGGAGCTGTTGAAGGTTTTATTCCTGATATGTCAACAGGAACAAACGCAGACCCTGGTTATAGTCAAAGGAAGTCAATGTATAATGATGACGCAAAAGCAGAGAATAGTTTTACGGTAGCAGTACCTCTGAAAGGTATATTTGGATTTTGTGATTATGATAAAGTTTTGTATGGGCTTAAAATTAGATTTCAACTACAAAGGAATGATAATGTAAATAGGTTGCTTTTTGGGGTTGAAAATGCTTTTGGCGACAATAATAAATTTGTTATTAATGATTTGTGTTGGTATATTAGTGAATATACTCCTAATCTTAAAACGGAAGAGATGTTAAATAGAAGACTTAACTCAAAGAAACCGCTAAATGTATCATACCTTAAAAGAAGATGTCAACACGTTAAACTGGAACACACTACCTACACTTGGAATTTGGGTGTTCTTGAAGGAAAGCCACGATACCTATGGCTCATTTTTAAGAAACCAGATGGAGAGGACGGTACTAATAAGAATAATGCCCTGAGTGATAATGCTAAGGTGAAACAACTTCGGGTTTCTCTTGATGGGACATTTTATCCGCGAGATAGATTGGAAATTGATTGGGAAAAAAATGATTATGCGGAAGCCTACAAGTCTTACCAAAAGGTGTGTGAAAGCAACGGTAATAATGAACCTATTTTGGATATGGTTGCGTTTCAAAAACTTTATACAATCTACACAATTGACCTGAGTTCTCAAAAGGAAACTATAAAGTCTAATAGAGTGGATACTTCTCTATACATTGAAAGAGGAGAGAATGAAGAAGTTGATGCTTATTGTTTGCTTTTGGAGGAAACAGAATTACAGATTAATACAGATAATGGTGTTATGATTAATATCACATAGGTTTTTTCTCATAAATAAATGGTAGGGGTATATGTTAATCAAATCAATCTTGATAAATTAACATCTTGTATTCAAAATCAAAAGCCTTGTATTATTAATGTTAATACATTTCAAAGAAAAGGAGCTGTAAGAATTGATGTTTTACTCACAAGAGAGCAGGTGAAAACACTAAATGATGTTGGATCACTTAAAATTAAAATGACAAAACCTATGTTAAAGAAATATTCAATAGACAAGTCAAGAGGAGGATTTCTCCCATTTCTAATTCCTTTATTTGCTGGTTTAAGTGCGGCGGGAGCATTGACTGGTGGTATTTCAGCAGCGATAAAAACTGCTAACGAAAGGAAGGCACAACTAAAAGCTCAAAAAGAATTGGAAAGACATAACAAGGAGTTGGAGAAACAAATTAGTGGAAGTGGTGTAATTGTAGATTTTGCTCAAAAACTTGAAAGTCTACCTGATAAAGCTAGATTGTTAGTTGGAGATATGCTTTCCTCTATCGCTCAAGCGGGTGTTAAACTAACTAAACGGGGTAATGGATTGTATCTTTCTCATAAATAAATGGATAAATGGTTTAAACAATTTGGAAAGAATACAACGTCAAATATAGAACTCGCTAAGTATTGTAAAACACTAAAAATTGATAATGTGGTTATTTGTATGAGAGATGAATTAATACATATAAATAAGAATACAAAGAATATTATTATGAATTTAGACACACAGAATGGTTCTCATTGGGTTTGTATTCATAATAGTCAGGATAAATATTATTTTGATAGTTATGGTATGCCACCACCTGTTGAAGTAATACAATTCTTACAGAATGGTGTTTATCAAACATTTCAAGTTCAAGAAATTAATTCTAAATGTTGTGGTCAATTATGTTTATATGTATTATTTAAACTCAACAATAATGAAAATTTTTATGATATCATTTTTAATCTAATATAAATGACTTATGTTGGAAAAGATGGTTCTATCTTTGGAAAATCCTCTCAGGATATTGATTTATCAAATTATTATACAAAGGCACAGGCTGAACGACAAAAATATAGTGTAAGTAAAAATATTAATATGAAGAATACTTATAAATTAATCAATTATCCAAACCCTACAGATGCGAATGACTTAATTAGATTAAGTGATTTATCACAATATATATTTTTAAAGAAAACAGCACGTTTTGTTAAACAAGTAAAATTTACAACCACAACACCTGGTTATACTGACCATACACCTTTCCTCATTGAATTTAACTACCTGCTTACAATTGAATTTTATAAAGAAGGACATTTAGTTAATATGCGAATTAATAAATGGGGGTATGATATGTCTGATTTAGGGTATAATTGGTCTTTTTCAATAAACATAGAAGACCTACATGATTTAAATCAGTCTCGTAAAGAAGAATATTATCCACTTGGTGAAGATAAGGATTTATGTGGAAGTACAATTAGCAAACAACAAATACGTGATTTTAAGAAAAGAAAAATATATGATAGTATAGCGATGGTTCGCATGACAAAGAAGGAAGGTAATGAGATAAGGATAGAAAGCCGAGGAATACAAACCGATTTGGTAGTGGGAAGATGGGGTGGTATTACCTGTCATAATATTAATCTCACATATATTTCTGATACATAAATGGCAGGAAGAAGACTACAAGAGAATTATAATTTTTGTATTCAAGGATACCTACAAGAAAAGGGTGCTCGGTATTACATACCTTATGATTTGGAGCATATACATGGGAATTTTGTCATTAAAAACTGGCCTTATACTGATATTGTTA
This sequence comes from Myxine glutinosa, assembly GCF_964187855.1. NCBI lineage: Eukaryota > Metazoa > Chordata > Myxini > Myxiniformes > Myxinidae > Myxine > Myxine glutinosa. Next base: position 126,162 of record NW_027616602.1, read on the forward strand.
AACCCACAAATAGAGACTTGTTTAAAATATTAAATAAAAATGAACTTCTCAAAGTTATGAAATATAAAACTCTTTTAGAAATCGTCAACAAATCTTATTGGTATCCTATTATGAGAAAAATAATTATAGATACAAGAATATCTCAAAATCCAGATGAGTATATGTATAATATTCTTTGGGGTTCAAACTCAAGGGTAGCAAGGGATGAGGAAGGAGTTGAAGAAGAGAAGGAGGAAGGAGTTGAAGAAGAGAAGGAGGAAAGAGAGAAGGAGGAGAAGGGGGAAAGGGAGAAGGAGGAGAGGGAGGAAAAGGAGAAGGAGGAGAAGGATGAAAGGGAGAAAAAGGAGAAGGAGGAGAGGGAGGAAAGGGAGAAAAAGGAGGAGGAGGAGAGGGAGGAAAAATATAAAAATATGACCATTCCTGAGATTAATGAAAGATTGAAGGTATTACGACAAATAAATAAATCTCAACGCACTGAAGAGGAAAATAAAGAATTAATGACTCTTCCGAACTTATTGGTTTTTAAATTTGCTATAATGAATTCAGAGCGCAGATATACAACATATAGTTGATGATGTTGGTGTTATTGACTTTAGTTAGTTTTATTTGTAAATAAATGGAGGAGAGAGTGAAGTCATTTCTAAGGATTCTTTATGTTTTAAAAATCAAGATAGAAATGTATATGTTGAAAACCAAAAAGGTTTTGGCACTATGTAGAACTTTTTCTCATAAATAAATATGAGTTATTGTCTCAAATGTAAAAAGAAAACTAAATCTAAAAATATCTCTTATGTTAAAGCTAAAAATAATAGAGTTTATCAAAAAGGAATATGTCAAGTGTGTGGTTCTAAAAAGTGTCAATTCATCTCTCCTAAAAGTGGAGGAGACATACAAAAGTTTTTGTCAGGTAGCAAATTTACAACAACTGGAATTCCAGGGGAATTACACCTTCCAGGGTATTCTTTCTGTGGCCCAGGAACAAACTTGGATAAAAGATTAGATGAGGCTGACAATCCTAAACCTTGGTCTAAACCTACAAATAGGGTTGATGAAGTGTGTATGAAGCATGATATTGCTTATGGGAAAACCACTACATTGACTGAAAAACATAAAGCCGACAGAGAAATGTTGTATAATTTGTCTTTGATACAAAATCCAACGTTGAGAGAGAAAGTTGATAGGTTTATTGTGAGAAATTTGATAAATGCTAAATTGAAACTTGGCCTTGGTTATTCACCCTCAAAAAACTATTAGGCTCTCATGATGTCATCAAGACTGAGGAGCTTTTGGCTGATGAATTACATAAACCTATAATCACAAAGTTTAAAAGAAGGAAAGTTTATTCTAAATACACCGACCACATATGGTCCGCTGATTTAATCGAACTAAAAAATGATAAGGGATACAAGTATGCTTTAACCGTTATTGATTTGAGGAGTAGATTTGCTTGGGTTGTTCCTTTGAAAAACAAGAGAGGTTATACTCTGAAGTTAGCCTTCCAACAGATATTTAATAAAAGTAAAAGAAAACCAAAGAAACTGTGGACCGATGAGGGAACAGAGTTCTATAACAAAATATTTATGAAATTTCTTAAGGGGGAGGGTATTAAATTATACAGCACCTTTAATGAAGGAAAAGCAGTTGTTATTGAGCGTTTTAATCGTACTTTAAAAGAGAAATTATATAAAAAATTCACACAAACTCGGTTCCCAAAAATGGGTGTATTTTATTCAGGATATTGTAGATAATTACAATAATACAGTTCATTCATCAACAAAATCAAAACCATCAGAAACATTTACAAAATTAGAATATGAAAAGGAGATTAATTTGAGAAAGCCCAAGTTCAAAGTTGGTGATATTGTAAGAATATACAGATGGAAAAGTCATTTTGAGAAAGGTTATACAAAGAGATGGACTAATGAATTATTCAAAATCGTTGATGTAATGGATACTATGCCTTGGACTTACAAATTATATGATATGAATTGGGAAGAAATCTTGGGTTCATTTTACTCACAAGAATTACAAAAAACAAAACTGATAATTCATTAAACAACAACCATCCATACTTTCATCCACCCAGATTAGCTAATTTAATTAGTAGTAATAAAAAAAAAAAAAAAAAAAAAATCATAAGCCACACCCACACAGACCCCACCCACAAACCCCACCCACACAGACCCCACCCACACAGACCACACCCACACAGACCACACCCACACAGACCACACCCACACAGACCCCGCCCACACATAAGAAAGCATTGGGGGCTTTTGATGATAAGAGGTTTATTTTAGAAAATGGAATTGATCGTCTCCCTTATGGTTATATAAGTATATAAGATATATATATATATAAGTGATAAGTTAAAAAGGGGGGTTAGGGATTTTAACGGGCTACCGCCACCTTTTTTACTATTATATAAATGATAGAACCAAGTATCAACCAGACTAAAGAGTGGAGGTGTAATCAACCTTGGTATATAAATGGAAAACATAACGAATGTGAAAAATATCAGATTCAAGAGGTTGAGAGAATCACTGGTCAGAAGGTTCTCAAGACGGATAAACGTATTCATTTGTTAAGTGGGGTAATGGAGGGTGGGAAGAAAAATATATTAGAGTGGAGTGAGAACTTTAATGGTTATCAATCGGATAATAAATATTATAATTTTAAAATGGTATGTGGGAGAGGAGGAGGTCAAACAAGAACCCTCCGTGAAACATACCACTTTATACTTTCACAACAAAAGGTTAAGGAACCTGTATACTTTATAAATATACTTGATGGGGATGAGTTCTATAGGAGAATGGAACTCTTAAAAAAGTTAGAAAGAGATAATATATTTATAGGCTCATTAGCAGAGTGGTCTAAGGAACTACATTAAGGGGGTAGTGGGGGGAATAGGGTAAAATTTACATGGAAGTGAGAATGATCATAGGTTCATAAGGCTAGAAGGATTATAGGTTCATAAAGGAAGAAAATCATAGGTTCATAAGGCGAGAAGGATTATAGGTTCATAAGGTGAGAAGGATTATAGGTTCATAAGGCGAGAAGGATTATAGGTTCATAAGGCGAGAAGGATTATAGGTTCATAGAGGGAGAAATAGAGGTGTTTATGATTTTTTTTAAAACAGGGGGGTAAATGACATTAGATAGGGATTTCCCATGTTAAACGGAGGTGTCCCAGAAGCAACATTTATCACCTACTCCTGCACCAACACAAGTGCGAAAAGTGGTTTTTCAACACTAACACAAGTGCGAAAAGTGGTTTTTCAACACTAACATAAGTGCGAAAAGTGGTTTTTCCACACTAATACAAGTGCAAAAGTGGTTTCCTGCACCAACACAAGTGCGAAAAGTGGTTTTTCAACACTAACACAATTGCGAAAAGTGGTTTTTCAACACTATCACAAGTGCAAAAAGTGTTTTTTCCACACTAATACAAGTGCAAAAGTGGTTTCCTGCACCAATACAAGTGCGAAAAGTGGTTTTTCAACACTAACACAAGTGCGAAAAGTGGTTTTTCAACACTATCACAAGTGCAAAAAGTGTTTTTTCCACACTAATACAAGTGCAAAAGTGGTTTCCTGCACCAACACAAGTGCGAAAAGTGGTTTTTCAACACTAACACAAGTGCGAAAAGTGGTTTTTCCACACTAATACAAGTTCAAAAGTGGTTTCTTGCACCAACACAAGTGCAAAAAGTGTTTTTTCCACACTAATACAAGTGCAAAAGTGGTTTCCTGCACCAACACAAGTGCGAAAAGTGGTTTTTCAACACTAACACAAGTGCGAAAAGTGGTTTTTCAACACAATCACAAGTGCAAAAAGTGTTTTTTCCACACTAATACAAGTGCAAAAGTGGTTTCCTGCACCAACACAAGTGCGAAAAGTGGTTTTTCAACACTAACACAAGTGCGAAAAGTGGTTTTTCAACACTAACACATGTGCGAAAAGTGGTTTTTCAACACTAACACAAGTGCGAAAAGTGTTTTTTCCACACTAATACAAGTGCAAAAGTGGTTTCCTGCATCAACACAAGTGCGAAAAGTGGTTTTTCAACACTATCACAAGTGCAAAAAGTGTTTTTTCCACACTAATACAAGTGCAAAAGTGGTTTCCTGCACCAACACAAGTGCAAAATGTGGTTTTCAACACTAACACAAGTGCGAAAAGTGGTTTTTCAACACTAACACAAGTGCGAAAAGTGTTTTTTCCACACTAATACAAGTGCAAAAGTGGTTTTCTGCACCAACACAAGTGCGAAAAGTGGTTTTTCAACACTAACACAAGTGCGAAAAGTGGTTTTTCCACACTAATACAAGTTCAAAAGTGGTTTCTTGCACCAACACAAGTGCAAAAAGTGTTTTTTCCACACTAATACAAGTGCAAAAGTGGTTTCCTGCACCAACACAAGTGCGAAAAGTGGTTTTTCAACACTAACACAAGTGCGAAAAGTGGTTTTTCAACACAATCACAAGTGCAAAAAGTGTTTTTTCCACACTAATACAAGTGCAAAAGTGGTTTCCTGCACCAACACAAGTGCGAAAAGTGGTTTTTCAACACTAACACAAGTGCGAAAAGTGGTTTTTCAACACTAACACATGTGCGAAAAGTGGTTTTTCAACACTAACACAAGTGCGAAAAGTGTTTTTTCCACACTAATACAAGTGCAAAAGTGGTTTCCTGCATCAACACAAGTGCGAAAAGTGGTTTTTCAACACTATCACAAGTGCAAAAAGTGTTTTTTCCACACTAATACAAGTGCAAAAGTGGTTTCCTGCACCAACACAAGTGCAAAATGTGGTTTTCAACACTAACACAAGTGCGAAAAGTGGTTTTTCAACACTAACACAAGTGCGAAAAGTGTTTTTTCCACACTAATACAAGTGCAAAAGTGGTTTCCTGCACCATCACAAGTGCGAAAAGTGGTTTTCAACACTAACACAAGTGCGAAAAGTGGTTTTTCAACACTAACACAAGTGCGAAAAGTGGTTTTTCAACACTAACACAAGTGCGAAAAGAGGTTTTTCCACACTAATTCAAGTGCAAAAGTGGTTTCCTGCACCAACACAAGTGCGAAAAGTGGTTTTTCAACACTAACACAAGTGCAAAAAGTGGTTTTTCAACACTATCACAAGTGCAAAAAGTGTTTTTTCCACACTAATACAAGTGCAAAAGTGGTTTCCTGCACCAACACAAGTGCGAAAAGTGGTTTTTCAACACTAACACAAGTGCGAAAAGTGGTTTTTCAACACTAACACATGTGCGAAAAGTGGTTTTTCAACACTAACACAAGTGCGAAAAGTGTTTTTTCCACACTAATACAAGTGCAAAAGTGGTTTCCTGCACCAACACAAGTGCGAAAAGTGGTTTTTCAACACTAACACAAGTGCGAAAAGTTGTTTTTCAACACTAACACGAGTGCGAAAAGTGGTTTTTCAACACTATGACAAGTGCAAAAAGTGTTTTTTCCACACTAATACAAGTGCAAAAGTGGTTTCCTGCACCAACACAAGTGCGAAAAGTGGTTTTCCAACACTAACACAAGTGCGAAAAGTGGTTTTTCAACACTAACACAAGTGCGAAAAGTGGTTTTTCAACACTATCACAAGTGCAAAAAGTGTTTTTGCCACACTAATACAAGTGCAAAAGTGGTTTCCTGCACCAACACAAGTGCGAAAAGTGGTTTTTCAACACTAACACAAGTGCGAAAAGTGGTTTTTCAACACTAACACAAGTACGAAAAGTGGTTTTTCCACACTAATACACATGCAAAAGTGGTTTCCTGCACCAACACAAGTGCGAAAAGTGGTTTTTCAACACTAACACAAGTGCGAAAAGTGGTTTTTCAACACTATCTCAAGTGCAAAAAGTGTTTTTTCCACACTAATACAAGTGCAAGAGTGGTTTCCTGCACCAACACAAGTGCAAAAAGTGGTTTTTCAACACTAACACAAGTGCGAAAAGTGGTTTTTCAACACTAACACATGTGCGAAAAGTGGTTTTTCCACACTAACAAGTGCAAAAGTGGTTTCCTGCACCAACACAAGTGCGAAAAGTGGTTTTTCAACACTAACACAAGTGCGAAAAGTGGTTTTTCAACACTATCACAAGTGCAAAAAGTGTTTTTTCCACACTAATACAAGTGCAAAAGTGGTTTCCTGCACCAACACAAGTGCGAAAAGTGGTTTTTCAACACTAACACAAGTGCGAAAAGTGGTTTTTCAACACTAACACAAGTGCGAAAAGTGGTTTTTCAACACTATCAGAAGTTCAAAAAGTGTTTTTTCCACACTAATACAAGTGCAAAAGTGGTTTCCTGCACCAACACAAGTGCGAAAAGTGGTTTTTCAACACTAACACAAGTGCGAAAAGTGGTTTTTCAACACTATCACAAGTGCAAAAAGTGTTTTTTCCACACTAATACAAGTGCAAAAGTGGTTTCCTGCACCAACACAAGTGCGAAAAGTGGTTTTTCAACACTAACACAAGTGCGAAAAGTGGTTTTTCAACACTAACACAAGTGTGAAAAGTGTTTTTTCCACACTAATACAAGTGCAAAAGTGGTTTCCTGCACCAACACAAGTGCGAAAAGTGGTTTTTCAACACTAACACAAGTGCGAAAAGTGGTTTTTCAACACTATCACAAGTGCAAAAAGTGTTTTTTCCACACTAATACAAGTGCAAAAGTGGTTTCCTGCACCAACATAAGTGCGAAAAGTGGTTTTTCAACACTAACACAAGTGCGAAAAGTGGTTTTTCAACACTAACACAAGTGCGAAAAGTGGTTTTTCCACACTAATACAAGTGCAAAAGTGGTTTCCTGCACCAACACAAGTGCGAAAAGTGGTTTTTCAACACTAACACAAGTGCAAAAAGTGGTTTTTCAACACTATCACAAGTGCGAAAAGTGTTTTTTCCACACTAATACAAGTGCAAAAGTGGTTTCCTGCACCATCACAAGTGCGAAAAGTGGTTTTTCAACACTAACACAAGTGCGAAAAGTGGTTTTTCAACACTATCACAAGTGCAAAAAGTGTTTTTTCCACACTAATACAAGTGCAAAAGTGGTTTCCTGCACCAACACAAGTGCAAAATGTGGTTTTCAACACTAACACAACTGCGAAAAGTGGTTTTTCAACACTAACACAAGTGTGAAAAGTGGTTTTTCAACACTAACACAAGTGTGAAAAGTGGTTTTTCAACACTATCACAAGTGCAAAAAGTGTTTTTTCCACACTAATACAAGTGCAAAAGTGGTTTCCTGCACCAACACAAGTGCGAAAAGTGGTTTTTCAACACTAACACAAGTGCGAAAAGTGGTTTTTCAACACTAACACAAGTGCGAAAAGTGGTTTTTCCACACTAATACAAGTGCAAAAGTGGTTTCCTGCACCAACACAAGTGCGAAAAGTGGTTTTTCAACACTAACACAAGTGCGAAAAGTGGTTTTTCAACACTAACATAAGTGCGAAAAGTGGTTTTTCCACACTAATACAAGTGCAAAAGTGGTTTCCTGCACCAACACAAGTGCGAAAAGTGGTTTTTCAACACTAACACAATTGCGAAAAGTGGTTTTTCAACACTATCACAAGTGCAAAAAGTGTTTTTTCCACACTAATACAAGTGCAAAAGTGGTTTCCTGCACCAATACAAGTGCGAAAAGTGGTTTTTCAACACTAACACAAGTGCGAAAAGTGGTTTTTCAACACTATCACAAGTGCAAAAAGTGTTTTTTCCACACTAATACAAGTGCAAAAGTGGTTTCCTGCACCAACACAAGTGCGAAAAGTGGTTTTTCAACACTAACACAAGTGCGAAAAGTGGTTTTTCCACACTAATACAAGTTCAAAAGTGGTTTCTTGCACCAACACAAGTGCAAAAAGTGTTTTTTCCACACTAATACAAGTGCAAAAGTGGTTTCCTGCACCAACACAAGTGCGAAAAGTGGTTTTTCAACACTAACACAAGTGCGAAAAGTGGTTTTTCAACACAATCACAAGTGCAAAAAGTGTTTTTTCCACACTAATACAAGTGCAAAAGTGGTTTCCTGCACCAACACAAGTGCGAAAAGTGGTTTTTCAACACTAACACAAGTGCGAAAAGTGGTTTTTCAACACTAACACATGTGCGAAAAGTGGTTTTTCAACACTAACACAAGTGCGAAAAGTGTTTTTTCCACACTAATACAAGTGCAAAAGTGGTTTCCTGCACCAACACAAGTGCGAAAAGTGGTTTTTCAACACTATCACAAGTGCAAAAAGTGTTTTTTCCACACTAATACAAGTGCAAAAGTGGTTTCCTGCACCAACACAAGTGCAAAATGTGGTTTTCAACACTAACACAAGTGCGAAAAGTGGTTTTTCAACACTAACACAAGTGCGAAAAGTGTTTTTTCCACACTAATACAAGTGCAAAAGTGGTTTCCTGCACCATCACAAGTGCGAAAAGTGGTTTTCAACACTAACACAAGTGCGAAAAGTGGTTTTTCAACACTAACACAAGTGCGAAAAGTGGTTTTTCAACACTAACACAAGTGCGAAAAGAGGTTTTTCCACACTAATTCAAGTGCAAAAGTGGTTTCCTGCACCAACACAAGTGCGAAAAGTGGTTTTTCAACACTAACACAAGTGCGAAAAGTGGTTTTTCAACACTAACGTAAGTGCGAAAAGTGGTTTTTCCACACTAATACAAGTGCAAAAGTGGTTTCCTGCACCAACACAAGTGCGAAAAGTGGTTTTTCAACACTAACACAAGTGCGAAAAGTGGTTTTTCAACACTATCACAAGTGCAAAAAGTGTTTTTTCCACACTAATACAAGTGCAAAAGTGGTTTCCTGCACCAACACAAGTGCGAAAAGTGGTTTTTCAACACTAACACAAGTGCGAAAAGTGGTTTTTCAACACTATCACAAGTGCAAAAAGTGTTTTTTCCACACTAATACAAGTGCAAAAGTGGTTTCCTGCACCAACACAAGTGCGAAAAGTGGTTTTTCAACACTAACACAAGTGCGAAAAGTGGTTTTTCCACACTAATACAAGTTCAAAAGTGGTTTCCTGCACCAACACAAGTGCAAAAAGTGTTTTTTCCACACTAATACAAGTGCAAAAGTGGTTTCCTGCACCAACACAAGTGCGAAAAGTGGTTTTTCAACACTAACACAAGTGCGAAAAGTGGTTTTTCAACACTAACACATGTGCGAAAAGTGGTTTTTCAACACTAACACAAGTGCGAAAAGTGTTTTTTCCACACTAATACAAGTGCAAAAGTGGTTTCCTGCACCAACACAAGTGCGAAAAGTGGTTTTTCAACACTAACACAAGTGCGAAAAGTTGTTTTTCAACACTAACACGAGTGCGAAAAGTGGTTTTTCAACACTATGACAAGTGCAAAAAGTGTTTTTTCCACACTAATACAAGTGCAAAAGTGGTTTCCTGCACCAACACAAGTGCGAAAAGTGGTTTTCCAACACTAACACAAGTGCGAAAAGTGGTTTTTCAACACTAACACAAGTGTGAAAAGTGGTTTTTCAACACTATCACAAGTGCAAAAAGTGTTTTTGCCACACTAATACAAGTGCAAAAGTGGTTTCCTGCACCAACACAAGTGCGAAAAGTGGTTTTTCAACACTAACACAAGTGCGAAAAGTGGTTTTTCAACACTAACACAAGTACGAAAAGTGGTTTTTCCACACTAATACACATGCAAAAGTGGTTTCCTGCACCAACACAAGTGCGAAAAGTGGTTTTTCAACACTAACACAAGTGCGAAAAGTGGTTTTTCAACACTATCTCAAGTGCAAAAAGTGTTTTTTCCACACTAATACAAGTGCAAGAGTGGTTTCCTGCACCAACACAAGTGCAAAAAGTGGTTTTTCAACACTAACACAAGTGCGAAAAGTGGTTTTTCAACACTAACACATGTGCGAAAAGTGGTTTTTCCACACTAACAAGTGCAAAAGTGGTTTCCTGCACCAACACAAGTGCGAAAAGTGGTTTTTCAACACTAACACAAGTGCGAAAAGTGGTTTTTCAACACTATCACAAGTGCAAAAAGTGTTTTTTCCACACTAATACAAGTGCAAAAGTGGTTTCCTGCACCAACACAAGTGCGAAAAGTGGTTTTTCAACACTAACACAAGTGCGAAAAGTGGTTTTTCAACACTAACACAAGTGCGAAAAGTGGTTTTTCAACACTATCAGAAGTTCAAGAAGTGGTTTTTCAACACTAACACAAGTGTGAAAAGTGGTTTCCTGCACCAACACAAGTGCAAAATGTGGTTTTCAACACTAACACAACTGCGAAAAGTGGTTTTTCAACACTAACACAAGTGCGAAAAGTGGTTTTTCAACACTAACACAAGTGTGAAAAGTGGTTTTTCAACACTATCACAAGTGCAAAAAGTGTTTTTTCCACACTAATACAAGTGCAAAAGTGGTTTCCTGCACCAACATAAGTGCGAAAAGTGGTTTTTCAACACTAACACAAGTGCGAAAAGTGGTTTTTCAACACTAACACAAGTGCGAAAAGTGGTTTTTCCACACTAATACAAGTGCAAAAGTGGTTTCCTGCACCAACACAAGTGCGAAAAGTGGTTTTTCAACACTAACACAAGTGCGAAAAGTGGTTTTTCAACACTAACACAAGTGCGAAAAGTGGTTTTTCCACACTCATACAAGTGCAAAAGTGGTTTCCTGCACCAACACAAGTGCGAAAAGTGGTTTTTCAACACTAACACAAGTGCGAAAAGTGGTTTTTCAACACTAACATAAGTGCGAAAAGTGGTTTTTCCACACTAATACAAGTGCAAAAGTGGTTTCCTGCACCAACACAAGTGCGAAAAGTGGTTTTTCAACACTAACACAATTGCGAAAAGTGGTTTTTCAACACTATCACAAGTGCAAAAAGTGTTTTTTCCACACTAATACAAGTGCAAAAGTGGTTTCCTGCACCAATACAAGTGCGAAAAGTGGTTTTTCAACACTAACACAAGTGCGAAAAGTGGTTTTTCAACACTATCACAAGTGCAAAAAGTGTTTTTTCCACACTAATACAAGTGCAAAAGTGGTTTCCTGCACCAACACAAGTGCGAAAAGTGGTTTTTCAACACTAACACAAGTGCGAAAAGTGGTTTTTCCACACTAATACAAGTTCAAAAGTGGTTTCTTGCACCAACACAAGTGCAAAAAGTGTTTTTTCCACACTAATACAAGTGCAAAAGTGGTTTCCTGCACCAACACAAGTGCGAAAAGTGGTTTTTCAACACTAACACAAGTGCGAAAAGTGGTTTTTCAACACAATCACAAGTGCAAAAAGTGTTTTTTCCACACTAATACAAGTGCAAAAGTGGTTTCCTGCACCAACACAAGTGCGAAAAGTGGTTTTTCAACACTAACACAAGTGCGAAAAGTGGTTTTTCAACACTAACACATGTGCGAAAAGTGGTTTTTCAACACTAACACAAGTGCGAAAAGTGTTTTTTCCACACTAATACAAGTGCAAAAGTGGTTTCCTGCACCAACACAAGTGCGAAAAGTGGTTTTTCAACACTAACACAAGTGCGAAAAGTGGTTTTTCAACACTAACACGAGTGCGAAAAGTGGTTTTTCAACACTATCTCAAGTGCAAAAAGTGTTTTTTCCACACTAATACAAGTGCAAGAGTTGTTTCCTGCACCAACACAAGTGCAAAAAGTGGTTTTTCAACACTAACACAAGTGCGAAAAGTGGTTTTTCAACACTAACACATGTGCGAAAAGTGGTTTTTCCACACTAACAAGTGCAAAAGTGGTTTCCTGCACCAACACAAGTGCGAAAAGTGGTTTTTCAACACTAACACAAGTGCGAAAAGTGGTTTTTCAACACTATCACAAGTGCAAAAAGTGTTTTTTCCACACTAATACAAGTGCAAAAGTGGTTTCCTGCACCAACACAAGTGCAAAATGTGGTTTTCAACACTAACACAAGTGCGAAAAGTGGTTTTTCAACACTAACACAAGTGCGAAAAGTGTTTTTTCCACACTAATACAAGTGCAAAAGTGGTTTCCTGCACCATCACAAGTGCGAAAAGTGGTTTTCAACACTAACACAAGTGCGAAAAGTGGTTTTTCAACACTAACACAAGTGCGAAAAGTGGTTTTTCAACACTAACACAAGTGCGAAAAGTGGTTTTTCCACACTAATACAAGTGCAAAAGTGGTTTCCTGCACCAACACAAGTGCGAAAACTGGTTTTTCAACACTAACACAAGTGCGAAAAGTGGTTTTTCAACACTAACATAAGTGCGAAAAGTGGTTTTTCCACACTAATACAAGTGCAAAAGTGTTTCCTGCACCAACACAAGTGCGAAAAGTGGTTTTTCAACACTAACACAATTGCGAAAAGTGGTTTTTCAACACTATCACAAGTGCAAAAAGTGTTTTTTCCACACTAATACAAGTGCAAAAGTGGTTTCCTGCACCAACACAAGTGCGAAAAGTGGTTTTCCAACACTAACACAAGTGCAAAAAGTGGTTTTTCAACACTATCACAAGTGCAAAAAGTGTTTTTTCCACACTAATACAAGTGCAAAAGTGGTTTCCTGCACCAACACAAGTGCGAAAAGTGGTTTTTCAACACTAACACAAGTGCGAAAAGTGGTTTTTCCACACTATTACAAGTTCAAAAGTGGTTTCCTGCACCAACACAAGTGCAAAAAGTGTTTTTTCCACACTAATACAAGTGCAAAAGTGGTTTCCTGCACCAACACAAGTGCGAAAAGTGGTTTTTCAACACTAACACAAGTGCGAAAAGTGGTTTTTCAACACAATCACAAGTGCAAAAAGTGTTTTTTCCACACTAATACAAGTGCAAAAGTGGTTTCCTGCACCAACACAAGTGCGAAAAGTGGTTTTTCAACACTAACACAAGTGCGAAAAGTGGTTTTTCAACACTAACACATGTGCGAAAAGTGGTTTTTCAACACTAACACAAGTGCGAAAAGTGTTTTTTCCACACTAATACAAGTGCAAAAGTGGTTTCCTGCACCAACACAAGTGCGTAAAGTGGTTTTTCAACACTAACACAATTGCGAAAAGTGGTTTTTCAACACTATCACAAGTGCAAAAAGTGTTTTTTCCACACTAATACAAGTGCAAAACTGGTTTCCTGCACCAACACAAGTGCGAAAAGTGGTTTTTCAACACTAACACAAGTGCAAAAAGTGGTTTTTCAACACTATCACAAGTGCAAAAAGTGTTTTTTCCACACTAATACAAGTGCAAAAGTGGTTTCCTGCACCAAAACAAGTGCGAAAAGTGGTTTTTCAACACTAACACAAGTGCGAAAAGTGGTTTTTCCACACTAATACAAGTTCAAAAGTGGTTTCCTGCACCAACACAAGTGCAAAAAGTGTTTTTTCCACACTAATACAAGTGCAAAAGTGGTTTCCTGCACCAACACAAGTGCGAAAAGTGGTTTTTCAACACTAACACAAGTGCGAAAAGTGGTTTTTCAACACAATCACAAGTGCAAAAAGTGTTTTTGCCACACTAATACAAGTGCAAAAGTGGTTTCCTGCACCAACACAAGTGCGAAAAGTGGTTTTTCAACACTAACACAAGTGCGAAAAGTGGTTTTTCAACACTAACACATGTGCGAAAAGTGGTTTTTCAACACTAACACAAGTGCGAAAAGTGTTTTTTCCACACTAATACAAGTGCAAAAGTGGTTTCCTGCACCAACACAAGTGCGAAAAGTGGTTTTTCAACACTAACACAAGTGCGAAAAGTGGTTTTTCAACACTAACACGAGTGCGAAAAGTGGTTTTTCAACACTATCACAAGTGCAAAAAGTGTTTTTTCCACACTAATACAAGTGCAAAAGTGGTTTCCTGCACCAACACAAGTGCGAAAAGTGGTTTTCCAACACTAACACAAGTGCGAAAAGTGGTTTTTCAACACTAACACAAGTGCGAAAAGTGGTTTTTCAACACTATCACAAGTGCAAAAAGTGTTTTTGCCACACTAATACAAGTGCAAAAGTGGTTTCCTGCACCAACACAAGTGCGAAAAGTGGTTTTTCAACACTAACACAGGTGCGAAAAGTGGTTTTTCAACACTATCAGAAGTTCAAAAAGTGTTTTTTCCAGACTAATACAAGTGCAAAAGTGGTTTCCTGCACCAACACAAGTGCGAAAAGTGTTTTTTCAACACTAACACAAGTGCGAAAAGTGGTTTTTCAACACTATCACAAGTGCAAAAAGTGTTTTTTCCACACTAATACAAGTGCAAAAGTGGTTTCCTGCACCAACACAAGTGCGAAAAGTGGTTTTTCAACACTAACACAAGTGCAAAAAGTGGTTTTTCAACACTAACACAAGTGTGAAAAGTGTTTTTTCCACACTAATACAAGTGCAAAAGTGGTTTCCTGCACCAACACAAGTGCGAAAAGTGGTTTTTCAACACTAACACAAGTGCGAAAAGTGGTTTTTCAACACTATCACAAGTGCAAAAAGAGTTTTTTCCACACTAATACAAGTGCAAAAGTGGTTTCCTGCACCAACACAAGTGCAAAATGTGGTTTTCAACACTAACACAACTGCGAAAAGTGGTTTTTCAACACTAACACAAGTGCGAAAAGTGGTTTTTCAACACTAACACAAGTTTGAAAAGTGGTTTTTCAACACTATCACAAGTGCAAAAAGTGTTTTTTCCACACTAATACAAGTGCAAAAGTGGTTTCCTGCACCAACATAAGTGCGAAAAGTGGTTTTTCAACACTAACACAAGTGCGAAAAGTGGTTTTTCAACACTAACACAAGTGTGAAAAGTGGTTTTTCCACACTAATACAAGTGCAAAAGTGGTTTCCTGCACCAACTCAAGTGCGAAAAGTGGTTTTTCAACACTAACACAAGTGCGAAAAGTGGCTTTTCAACACTAACACAAGTGCGAAAAGTGGTTTTTCCACACTAATACAAGTGCAAAAGTGGTTTCATGCACCAACACAAGTGCGAAAAGTGGTTTTTCGACACTAACACAAGTGCGAAAAGTGGTTTTTCAACACTAACATAAGTGCGAAAAGTGGTTTTTCCACACTAATACAAGTGCAAAAGTGGTTTCCTGCACCAACACAAGTGCGAAAAGTGGTTTTTCAACACTAACACAATTGCGAAAAGTGGTTTTTCAACACTATCACAAGTGCAAAAAGTGTTTTTTCCACACTAATACAAGTGCAAAAGTGGTTTCCTGCACCAATACAAGTGCGAAAAGTGGTTTTTCAACACTAACACAAGTGCGAAAAGTGGTTTTTCAACACTATCACAAGTGCAAAAAGTGTTTTTTCCACACTAATACAAGTGCAAAAGTGGTTTCCTGCACCAACACAAGTGCGAAAAGTGGTTTTTCAACACTAACACAAGTGCGAAAAGTGGTTTTTCCACACTAATACAAGTTCAAAAGTGGTTTCTTGCACCAACACAAGTGCAAAAAGTGTTTTTTCCACACTAATACAAGTGCAAAAGTGGTTTCCTGCACCAACACAAGTGCGAAAAGTGGTTTTTCAACACTAACACAAGTGCGAAAAGTGGTTTTTCAACACAATCACAAGTGCAAAAAGTGTTTTTTCCACACTAATACAAGTGCAAAAGTGGTTTCCTGCACCAACACAAGTGCGAAAAGTGGTTTTTCAACACTAACACAAGTGCGAAAAGTGGTTTTTCAACACTAACACAAGTGCGAAAAGTGGTTTTTCAACACTAACACAAGTACGAAAAGTGGTTTTTCCACACTAATACACATGCAAAAGTGGTTTCCTGCACCAACACAAGTGCGAAAAGTGGTTTTTCAACACTAACACAAGTGCGAAAAGTGGTTTTTCAACACTATCTCAAGTGCAAAAAGTGTTTTTTCCACACTAATACAAGTGCAAGAGTGGTTTCCTGCACCAACACAAGTGCAAAAAGTGGTTTTTCAACACTAACACAAGTGCGAAAAGTGGTTTTCAACACTAACACATGTGCGAAAAGTGGTTTTTCCACACTAACAAGTGCAAAAGTGGTTTCCTGCACCAACACAAGTGCGAAAAGTGGTTTTTCAACACTAACACAAGTGCGAAAAGTGGTTTTTCAACACTATCACAAGTGCAAAAAGTGTTTTTTCCACACTAATACAAGTGCAAAAGTGGTTTCCTGCACCAACACAAGTGCGAAAAGTGGTTTTTCAACACTAACACAAGTGCGAAAAGTGGTTTTTCAACACTAACACAAGTGCGAAAAGTGGTTTTTCAACACTATCAGAAGTTCAAAAAGTGTTTTTTCCACACTAATACAAGTGCAAAAGTGGTTTCCTGCACCAACACAAGTGCGAAAAGTGGTTTTTCAACACTAACACAAGTGCGAAAAGTGGTTTTTCAACACTATCACAAGTGCAAAAAGTGTTTTTTCCACACTAATACAAGTGCAAAAGTGGTTTCCTGCACCAACACAAGTGCGAAAAGTGGTTTTTCAACAATAACACAGTTGCGAAAAGTGGTTTTTCAACACTAACACAAGTGTGAAAAGTGTTTTTTCCACACTGATACAAGTGCAAAAGTGGTTTCCTGCACCAACACAAGTGCGAAAAGTGGTTTTTCAACACTAACACAAGTGCGAAAAGTGGTTTTTCAACACTATCACAAGTGCAAAAAGTGTTTTTTCCACACTAATACAAGTGCAAAAGTGGTTTCCTGCACCAACATAAGTGCGAAAAGTGGTTTTTCAACACTAACACAAGTGCGAAAAGTGGTTTTTCAACACTAACACAAGTGCCAAAAGTGGTTTTTCCACACTAATACAAGTGCAAAAGTGGTTTCCTGCACCAACACAAGTGCGAAAAGTGGTTTTTCAACACTAACACAAGTGCAAAAAGTGGTTTTTCAACACTATCACCAGTGCGAAAAGTGTTTTTTCCACACTAATACAAGTGCAAAAGTGGTTTCCTGCACCATCACAAGTGCGAAAAGTGTTTTTTCAACACTAACACAAGTGCGAAAAGTGGTTTTTCAACACTATCACAAGTGCAAAAAGTGTTTTTTCCACACTAATACAAGTGCAAAAGTGGTTTCCTGCACCAACACAAGTGCAAAATGTGGTTTTCAACACTAACACAACTGCGAAAAGTGGTTTTTCAACACTAACACAAGTGCGAAAAGTGGTTTTTCAACACTAACACAAGTGTGAAAAGTGGTTTTTCAACACTATCACAAGTGCAAAAAGTGTTTTTTCCACACTAATACAAGTGCAAAAGTGGTTTCCTGCACCAACATAAGTGCGAAAAGTGGTTTTTCAACACTAACACAAGTGCGAAAAGTGGTTTTTCAACACTAACACAAGTGCGAAAAGTGGTTTTTCCACACTAATACAAGTGCAAAAGTGGTTTCCTGCACCAACACAAGTGCGAAAAGTGGTTTTTCAACACTAACACAAGTGCGAAAAGTGGTTTTTCAACACTAACACAAGTGCGAAAAGTGGTTTTTCCACACTAATACAAGTGCAAAAGTGGTTTCCTGCACCAACACAAGTGCGAAAAGTGGTTTTTCAACACTAACACAAGTGCGAAAAGTGGTTTTTCAACACTAACATAAGTGCGAAAAGTGGTTTTTTCCACACTAATACAAGTGCAAAAGTGGTTTCCTGCACCAACACAAGTGCGAAAAGTGGTTTTTCAACACTAACACAATTGCGAAAAGTGGTTTTTCAACACTATCACAAGTGCAAAAAGTGTTTTTTCCACACTAATACAAGTGCAAAAGTGGTTTCCTGCACCAATACAAGTGCGAAAAGTGGTTTTTCAACACTAACACAAGTGCGAAAAGTGGTTTTTCAACACTATCACAAGTGCAAAAAGTGTTTTTTCCACACTAATACAAGTGCAAAAGTGGTTTCCTGCACCAACACAAGTGCGAAAAGTGGTTTTTCAACACTAACACAAGTGCGAAAAGTGGTTTTTCCACACTAATACAAGTTCAAAAGTGGTTTCTTGCACCAACACAAGTGCAAAAAGTGTTTTTTCCACACTAATACAAGTGCAAAAGTGGTTTCCTGCACCAACACAAGTGCGAAAAGTGGTTTTTCAACACTAACACAAGTGCGAAAAGTGGTTTTTCAACACAATCACAAGTGCAAAAAGTGTTTTTTCCACACTAATACAAGTGCAAAAGTGGTTTCCTGCACCAACACAAGTGCGAAAAGTGGTTTTCCAACACTAACACAAGTGCAAAAAGTGGTTTTTCAACACTATCACAAGTGCAAAAAGTGTTTTTTCCACACTAATACAAGTGCAAAAGTGGTTTCCTGCACCAACACAAGTGCGAAAAGTGGTTTTTCAACACTAACACAAGTGCGAAAAGTGGTTTTTCCACACTATTACAAGTTCAAAAGTGGTTTCCTGCACCAACACAAGTGCAAAAAGTGTTTTTTCCACACTAATACAAGTGCAAAAGTGGTTTCCTGCACCAACACAAGTGCGAAAAGTGGTTTTTCAACACTAACACAAGTGCGAAAAGTGGTTTTTCAACACAATCACAAGTGCAAAAAGTGTTTTTTCCACACTAATACAAGTGCAAAAGTGGTTTCCTGCACCAACACAAGTGCGAAAAGTGGTTTTTCAACACTAACACAAGTGCGAAAAGTGGTTTTTCAACACTAACACATGTGCGAAAAGTGGTTTTTCAACACTAACACAAGTGCGAAAAGTGTTTTTTCCACACTAATACAAGTGCAAAAGTGGTTTCCTGCACCAACACAAGTGCGTAAAGTGGTTTTTCAACACTAACACAATTGCGAAAAGTGGTTTTTCAACACTATCACAAGTGCAAAAAGTGTTTTTTCCACACTAATACAAGTGCAAAACTGGTTTCCTGCACCAACACAAGTGCGAAAAGTGGTTTTTCAACACTAACACAAGTGCAAAAAGTGGTTTTTCAACACTATCACAAGTGCAAAAAGTGTTTTTTCCACACTAATACAAGTGCAAAAGTGGTTTCCTGCACCAAAACAAGTGCGAAAAGTGGTTTTTCAACACTAACACAAGTGCGAAAAGTGGTTTTTCCACACTAATACAAGTTCAAAAGTGGTTTCCTGCACCAACACAAGTGCAAAAAGTGTTTTTTCCACACTAATACAAGTGCAAAAGTGGTTTCCTGCACCAACACAAGTGCGAAAAGTGGTTTTTCAACACTAACACAAGTGCGAAAAGTGGTTTTTCAACACAATCACAAGTGCAAAAAGTGTTTTTGCCACACTAATACAAGTGCAAAAGTGGTTTCCTGCACCAACACAAGTGCGAAAAGTGGTTTTTCAACACTAACACAAGTGCGAAAAGTGGTTTTTCAACACTAACACATGTGCGAAAAGTGGTTTTTCAACACTAACACAAGTGCGAAAAGTGTTTTTTCCACACTAATACAAGTGCAAAAGTGGTTTCCTGCACCAACACAAGTGCGAAAAGTGGTTTTTCAACACTAACACAAGTGCGAAAAGTGGTTTTTCAACACTAACACGAGTGCGAAAAGTGGTTTTTCAACACTATCACAAGTGCAAAAAGTGTTTTTTCCACACTAATACAAGTGCAAAAGTGGTTTCCTGCACCAACACAAGTGCGAAAAGTGGTTTTCCAACACTAACACAAGTGCGAAAAGTGGTTTTTCAACACTAACACAAGTGCGAAAAGTGGTTTTTCAACACTATCACAAGTGCAAAAAGTGTTTTTGCCACACTAATACAAGTGCAAAAGTGGTTTCCTGCACCAACACAAGTGCGAAAAGTGGTTTTTCAACACTAACACAGGTGCGAAAAGTGGTTTTTCAACACTATCAGAAGTTCAAAAAGTGTTTTTTCCACACTAATACAAGTGCAAAAGTGGTTTCCTGCACCAACACAAGTGCGAAAAGTGTTTTTTCAACACTAACACAAGTGCGAAAAGTGGTTTTTCAACACTATCACAAGTGCAAAAAGTGTTTTTTCCACACTAATACAAGTGCAAAAGTGGTTTCCTGCACCAACACAAGTGCGAAAAGTGGTTTTTCAACACTAACACAAGTGCAAAAAGTGGTTTTTCAACACTAACACAAGTGTGAAAAGTGTTTTTTCCACACTAATACAAGTGCAAAAGTGGTTTCCTGCACCAACACAAGTGCGAAAAGTGGTTTTTCAACACTAACACAAGTGCGAAAAGTGGTTTTTCAACACTATCACAAGTGCAAAAAGTTTTTTCCACACTAATACAAGTGCAAAAGTGGTTTCCTGCACCAACACAAGTGCAAAATGTGGTTTTCAACACTAACACAACTGCGAAAAGTGGTTTTTCAACACTAACACAAGTGCGAAAAGTGGTTTTTCAACACTAACACAAGTTTGAAAAGTGGTTTTTCAACACTATCACAAGTGCAAAAAGTGTTTTTTCCACACTAATACAAGTGCAAAAGTGGTTTCCTGCACCAACATAAGTGCGAAAAGTGGTTTTTCAACACTAACACAAGTGCGAAAAGTGGTTTTTCAACACTAACACAAGTGTGAAAAGTTGTTTTTCCACACTAATACAAGTGCAAAAGTGGTTTCCTGCACCAACACAAGTGCGAAAAGTGGTTTTTCAACACTAACACAAGTGCGAAAAGTGGCTTTTCAACACTAACACAAGTGCGAAAAGTGGTTTTTCCACACTAATACAAGTGCAAAAGTGGTTTCATGCACCAACACAAGTGCGAAAAGTGGTTTTTCGACACTAACACAAGTGCGAAAAGTGGTTTTTCAACACTAACATAAGTGCGAAAAGTGGTTTTTCCACACTAATACAAGTGCAAAAGTGGTTTCCTGCACCAACACAAGTGCGAAAAGTGGTTTTTCAACACTAACACAATTGCGAAAAGTGGTTTTTCAACACTATCACAAGTGCAAAAAGTGTTTTTTCCACACTAATACAAGTGCAAAAGTGGTTTCCTGCACCAATACAAGTGCGAAAAGTGGTTTTTCAACACTAACACAAGTGCGAAAAGTGGTTTTTCAACACTATCACAAGTGCAAAAAGTGTTTTTTCCACACTAATACAAGTGCAAAAGTGGTTTCCTGCACCAACACAAGTGCGAAAAGTGGTTTTTCAACACTAACACAAGTGCGAAAAGTGGTTTTTCCACACTAATACAAGTTCAAAAGTGGTTTCTTGCACCAACACAAGTGCAAAAAGTGTTTTTTCCACACTAATACAAGTGCAAAAGTGGTTTCCTGCACCAACACAAGTGCGAAAAGTGGTTTTTCAACACTAACACAAGTGCGAAAAGTGGTTTTTCAACACAATCACAAGTGCAAAAAGTGTTTTTTCCACACTAATACAAGTGCAAAAGTGGTTTCCTGCACCAACACAAGTGCGAAAAGTGGTTTTTCAACACTAACACAAGTGCGAAAAGTGGTTTTTCAACACTAACACAAGTGCGAAAAGTGGTTTTTCAACACTAACACAAGTACGAAAAGTGGTTTTTCCACACTAATACACATGCAAAAGTGGTTTCCTGCACCAACACAAGTGCGAAAAGTGGTTTTTCAACACTAACACAAGTGCGAAAAGTGGTTTTTCAACACTATCTCAAGTGCAAAAAGTGTTTTTTCCACACTAATACAAGTGCAAGAGTGGTTTCCTGCACCAACACAAGTGCAAAAAGTGGTTTTTCAACACTAACACAAGTGCGAAAAGTGGTTTTCAACACTAACACATGTGCGAAAAGTGGTTTTTCCACACTAACAAGTGCAAAAGTGGTTTCCTGCACCAACACAAGTGCGAAAAGTGGTTTTTCAACACTAACACAAGTGCGAAAAGTGGTTTTTCAACACTATCACAAGTGCAAAAAGTGTTTTTTCCACACTAATACAAGTGCAAAAGTGGTTTCCTGCACCAACACAAGTGCGAAAAGTGGTTTTTCAACACTAACACAAGTGCGAAAAGTGGTTTTTCAACACTAACACAAGTGCGAAAAGTGGTTTTTCAACACTATCAGAAGTTCAAAAAGTGTTTTTTCCACACTAATACAAGTGCAAAAGTGGTTTCCTGCACCAACACAAGTGCGAAAAGTGGTTTTTCAACACTAACACAAGTGCGAAAAGTGGTTTTTCAACACTATCACAAGTGCAAAAAGTGTTTTTTCCACACTAATACAAGTGCAAAAGTGGTTTCCTGCACCAACACAAGTGCGAAAAGTGGTTTTTCAACAATAACACAGTTGCGAAAAGTGGTTTTTCAACACTAACACAAGTGTGAAAAGTGTTTTTTCCACACTGATACAAGTGCAAAAGTGGTTTCCTGCACCAACACAAGTGCGAAAAGTGGTTTTTCAACACTAACACAAGTGCGAAAAGTGGTTTTTCAACACTATCACAAGTGCAAAAAGTGTTTTTTCCACACTAATACAAGTGCAAAAGTGGTTTCCTGCACCAACATAAGTGCGAAAAGTGGTTTTTCAACACTAACACAAGTGCGAAAAGTGGTTTTTCAACACTAACACAAGTGCCAAAAGTGGTTTTTCCACACTAATACAAGTGCAAAAGTGGTTTCCTGCACCAACACAAGTGCGAAAAGTGGTTTTTCAACACTAACACAAGTGCAAAAAGTGGTTTTTCAACACTATCACCAGTGCGAAAAGTGTTTTTTCCACACTAATACAAGTGCAAAAGTGGTTTCCTGCACCATCACAAGTGCGAAAAGTGTTTTTTCAACACTAACACAAGTGCGAAAAGTGGTTTTTCAACACTATCACAAGTGCAAAAAGTGTTTTTTCCACACTAATACAAGTGCAAAAGTGGTTTCCTGCACCAACACAAGTGCAAAATGTGGTTTTCAACACTAACACAACTGCGAAAAGTGGTTTTTCAACACTAACACAAGTGCGAAAAGTGGTTTTTCAACACTAACACAAGTGTGAAAAGTGGTTTTTCAACACTATCACAAGTGCAAAAAGTGTTTTTTCCACACTAATACAAGTGCAAAAGTGGTTTCCTGCACCAACATAAGTGCGAAAAGTGGTTTTTCAACACTAACACAAGTGCGAAAAGTGGTTTTTCAACACTAACACAAGTGCGAAAAGTGGTTTTTCCACACTAATACAAGTGCAAAAGTGGTTTCCTGCACCAACACAAGTGCGAAAAGTGGTTTTTCAACACTAACACAAGTGCGAAAAGTGGTTTTTCAACACTAACACAAGTGCGAAAAGTGGTTTTTCCACACTAATACAAGTGCAAAAGTGGTTTCCTGCACCAACACAAGTGCGAAAAGTGGTTTTTCAACACTAACACAAGTGCGAAAAGTGGTTTTTCAACACTAACATAAGTGCGAAAAGTGGTTTTTTCCACACTAATACAAGTGCAAAAGTGGTTTCCTGCACCAACACAAGTGCGAAAAGTGGTTTTTCAACACTAACACAATTGCGAAAAGTGGTTTTTCAACACTATCACAAGTGCAAAAAGTGTTTTTTCCACACTAATACAAGTGCAAAAGTGGTTTCCTGCACCAATACAAGTGCGAAAAGTGGTTTTTCAACACTAACACAAGTGCGAAAAGTGGTTTTTCAACACTATCACAAGTGCAAAAAGTGTTTTTTCCACACTAATACAAGTGCAAAAGTGGTTTCCTGCACCAACACAAGTGCGAAAAGTGGTTTTTCAACACTAACACAAGTGCGAAAAGTGGTTTTTCCACACTAATACAAGTTCAAAAGTGGTTTCTTGCACCAACACAAGTGCAAAAAGTGTTTTTTCCACACTAATACAAGTGCAAAAGTGGTTTCCTGCACCAACACAAGTGCGAAAAGTGGTTTTTCAACACTAACACAAGTGCGAAAAGTGGTTTTTCAACACAATCACAAGTGCAAAAAGTGTTTTTTCCACACTAATACAAGTGCAAAAGTGGTTTCCTGCACCAACACAAGTGCGAAAAGTGGTTTTCCAACACTAACACAAGTGCAAAAAGTGGTTTTTCAACACTATCACAAGTGCAAAAAGTGTTTTTTCCACACTAATACAAGTGCAAAAGTGGTTTCCTGCACCAACACAAGTGCGAAAAGTGGTTTTTCAACACTAACACAAGTGCGAAAAGTGGTTTTTCCACACTATTACAAGTTCAAAAGTGGTTTCCTGCACCAACACAAGTGCAAAAAGTGTTTTTTCCACACTAATACAAGTGCAAAAGTGGTTTCCTGCACCAACACAAGTGCGAAAAGTGGTTTTTCAACACTAACACAAGTGCGAAAAGTGGTTTTTCAACACAATCACAAGTGCAAAAAGTGTTTTTTCCACACTAATACAAGTGCAAAAGTGGTTTCCTGCACCAACACAAGTGCGAAAAGTGGTTTTTCAACACTAACACAAGTGCGAAAAGTGGTTTTTCAACACTAACACATGTGCGAAAAGTGGTTTTTCAACACTAACACAAGTGCGAAAAGTGTTTTTTCCACACTAATACAAGTGCAAAAGTGGTTTCCTGCACCAACACAAGTGCGTAAAGTGGTTTTTCAACACTAACACAATTGCGAAAAGTGGTTTTTCAACACTATCACAAGTGCAAAAAGTGTTTTTTCCACACTAATACAAGTGCAAAACTGGTTTCCTGCACCAACACAAGTGCGAAAAGTGGTTTTTCAACACTAACACAAGTGCAAAAAGTGGTTTTTCAACACTATCACAAGTGCAAAAAGTGTTTTTTCCACACTAATACAAGTGCAAAAGTGGTTTCCTGCACCAAAACAAGTGCGAAAAGTGGTTTTTCAACACTAACACAAGTGCGAAAAGTGGTTTTTCCACACTAATACAAGTTCAAAAGTGGTTTCCTGCACCAACACAAGTGCAAAAAGTGTTTTTTCCACACTAATACAAGTGCAAAAGTGGTTTCCTGCACCAACACAAGTGCGAAAAGTGGTTTTTCAACACTAACACAAGTGCGAAAAGTGGTTTTTCAACACAATCACAAGTGCAAAAAGTGTTTTTGCCACACTAATACAAGTGCAAAAGTGGTTTCCTGCACCAACACAAGTGCGAAAAGTGGTTTTTCAACACTAACACAAGTGCGAAAAGTGGTTTTTCAACACTAACACATGTGCGAAAAGTGGTTTTTCAACACTAACACAAGTGCGAAAAGTGTTTTTTCCACACTAATACAAGTGCAAAAGTGGTTTCCTGCACCAACACAAGTGCGAAAAGTGGTTTTTCAACACTAACACAAGTGCGAAAAGTGGTTTTTCAACACTAACACGAGTGCGAAAAGTGGTTTTTCAACACTATCACAAGTGCAAAAAGTGTTTTTTCCACACTAATACAAGTGCAAAAGTGGTTTCCTGCACCAACACAAGTGCGAAAAGTGGTTTTCCAACACTAACACAAGTGCGAAAAGTGGTTTTTCAACACTAACACAAGTGCGAAAAGTGGTTTTTCAACACTATCACAAGTGCAAAAAGTGTTTTTGCCACACTAATACAAGTGCAAAAGTGGTTTCCTGCACCAACACAAGTGCGAAAAGTGGTTTTTCAACACTAACACAGGTGCGAAAAGTGGTTTTTCAACACTATCAGAAGTTCAAAAAGTGTTTTTTCCACACTAATACAAGTGCAAAAGTGGTTTCCTGCACCAACACAAGTGCGAAAAGTGTTTTTTCAACACTAACACAAGTGCGAAAAGTGGTTTTTCAACACTATCACAAGTGCAAAAAGTGTTTTTTCCACACTAATACAAGTGCAAAAGTGGTTTCCTGCACCAACACAAGTGCGAAAAGTGGTTTTTCAACACTAACACAAGTGCAAAAAGTGGTTTTTCAACACTAACACAAGTGTGAAAAGTGTTTTTTCCACACTAATACAAGTGCAAAAGTGGTTTCCTGCACCAACACAAGTGCGAAAAGTGGTTTTTCAACACTAACACAAGTGCGAAAAGTGGTTTTTCAACACTATCACAAGTGCAAAAAGTTTTTTCCACACTAATACAAGTGCAAAAGTGGTTTCCTGCACCAACACAAGTGCAAAATGTGGTTTTCAACACTAACACAACTGCGAAAAGTGGTTTTTCAACACTAACACAAGTGCGAAAAGTGGTTTTTCAACACTAACACAAGTTTGAAAAGTGGTTTTTCAACACTATCACAAGTGCAAAAAGTGTTTTTTCCACACTAATACAAGTGCAAAAGTGGTTTCCTGCACCAACATAAGTGCGAAAAGTGGTTTTTCAACACTAACACAAGTGCGAAAAGTGGTTTTTCAACACTAACACAAGTGTGAAAAGTTGTTTTTCCACACTAATACAAGTGCAAAAGTGGTTTCCTGCACCAACACAAGTGCGAAAAGTGGTTTTTCAACACTAACACAAGTGCGAAAAGTGGCTTTTCAACACTAACACAAGTGCGAAAAGTGGTTTTTCCACACTAATACAAGTGCAAAAGTGGTTTCATGCACCAACACAAGTGCGAAAAGTGGTTTTTCGACACTAACACAAGTGCGAAAAGTGGTTTTTCAACACTAACATAAGTGCGAAAAGTGGTTTTTCCACACTAATACAAGTGCAAAAGTGGTTTCCTGCACCAACACAAGTGCGAAAAGTGGTTTTTCAACACTAACACAATTGCGAAAAGTGGTTTTTCAACACTATCACAAGTGCAAAAAGTGTTTTTTCCACACTAATACAAGTGCAAAAGTGGTTTCCTGCACCAATACAAGTGCGAAAAGTGGTTTTTCAACACTAACACAAGTGCGAAAAGTGGTTTTTCAACACTATCACAAGTGCAAAAAGTGTTTTTTCCACACTAATACAAGTGCAAAAGTGGTTTCCTGCACCAACACAAGTGCGAAAAGTGGTTTTTCAACACTAACACAAGTGCGAAAAGTGGTTTTTCCACACTAATACAAGTTCAAAAGTGGTTTCTTGCACCAACACAAGTGCAAAAAGTGTTTTTTCCACACTAATACAAGTGCAAAAGTGGTTTCCTGCACCAACACAAGTGCGAAAAGTGGTTTTTCAACACTAACACAAGTGCGAAAAGTGGTTTTTCAACACAATCACAAGTGCAAAAAGTGTTTTTTCCACACTAATACAAGTGCAAAAGTGGTTTCCTGCACCAACACAAGTGCGAAAAGTGGTTTTTCAACACTAACACAAGTGCGAAAAGTGGTTTTTCAACACTAACACAAGTGCGAAAAGTGGTTTTTCAACACTAACACAAGTACGAAAAGTGGTTTTTCCACACTAATACACATGCAAAAGTGGTTTCCTGCACCAACACAAGTGCGAAAAGTGGTTTTTCAACACTAACACAAGTGCGAAAAGTGGTTTTTCAACACTATCTCAAGTGCAAAAAGTGTTTTTTCCACACTAATACAAGTGCAAGAGTGGTTTCCTGCACCAACACAAGTGCAAAAAGTGGTTTTTCAACACTAACACAAGTGCGAAAAGTGGTTTTCAACACTAACACATGTGCGAAAAGTGGTTTTTCCACACTAACAAGTGCAAAAGTGGTTTCCTGCACCAACACAAGTGCGAAAAGTGGTTTTTCAACACTAACACAAGTGCGAAAAGTGGTTTTTCAACACTATCACAAGTGCAAAAAGTGTTTTTTCCACACTAATACAAGTGCAAAAGTGGTTTCCTGCACCAACACAAGTGCGAAAAGTGGTTTTTCAACACTAACACAAGTGCGAAAAGTGGTTTTTCAACACTAACACAAGTGCGAAAAGTGGTTTTTCAACACTATCAGAAGTTCAAAAAGTGTTTTTTCCACACTAATACAAGTGCAAAAGTGGTTTCCTGCACCAACACAAGTGCGAAAAGTGGTTTTTCAACACTAACACAAGTGCGAAAAGTGGTTTTTCAACACTATCACAAGTGCAAAAAGTGTTTTTTCCACACTAATACAAGTGCAAAAGTGGTTTCCTGCACCAACACAAGTGCGAAAAGTGGTTTTTCAACAATAACACAGTTGCGAAAAGTGGTTTTTCAACACTAACACAAGTGTGAAAAGTGTTTTTTCCACACTGATACAAGTGCAAAAGTGGTTTCCTGCACCAACACAAGTGCGAAAAGTGGTTTTTCAACACTAACACAAGTGCGAAAAGTGGTTTTTCAACACTATCACAAGTGCAAAAAGTGTTTTTTCCACACTAATACAAGTGCAAAAGTGGTTTCCTGCACCAACATAAGTGCGAAAAGTGGTTTTTCAACACTAACACAAGTGCGAAAAGTGGTTTTTCAACACTAACACAAGTGCCAAAAGTGGTTTTTCCACACTAATACAAGTGCAAAAGTGGTTTCCTGCACCAACACAAGTGCGAAAAGTGGTTTTTCAACACTAACACAAGTGCAAAAAGTGGTTTTTCAACACTATCACCAGTGCGAAAAGTGTTTTTTCCACACTAATACAAGTGCAAAAGTGGTTTCCTGCACCATCACAAGTGCGAAAAGTGTTTTTTCAACACTAACACAAGTGCGAAAAGTGGTTTTCAACACTATCACAAGTGCAAAAAGTGTTTTTTCCACACTAATACAAGTGCAAAAGTGGTTTCCTGCACCAACACAAGTGCAAAATGTGGTTTTCAACACTAACACAACTGCGAAAAGTGGTTTTTCAACACTAACACAAGTGCGAAAAGTGGTTTTTCAACACTAACACAAGTGTGAAAAGTGGTTTTTCAACACTATCACAAGTGCAAAAAGTGTTTTTTCCACACTAATACAAGTGCAAAAGTGGTTTCCTGCACCAACATAAGTGCGAAAAGTGGTTTTTCAACACTAACACAAGTGCGAAAAGTGGTTTTTCAACACTAACACAAGTGCGAAAAGTGGTTTTTCCACACTAATACAAGTGCAAAAGTGGTTTCCTGCACCAACACAAGTGCGAAAAGTGGTTTTTCAACACTAACACAAGTGCGAAAAGTGGTTTTTCAACACTAACACAAGTGCGAAAAGTGGTTTTTCCACACTAATACAAGTGCAAAAGTGGTTTCCTGCACCAACACAAGTGCGAAAAGTGGTTTTTCAACACTAACACAAGTGCGAAAAGTGGTTTTTCAACACTAACATAAGTGCGAAAAGTGGTTTTTTCCACACTAATACAAGTGCAAAAGTGGTTTCCTGCACCAACACAAGTGCGAAAAGTGGTTTTTCAACACTAACACAATTGCGAAAAGTGGTTTTTCAACACTATCACAAGTGCAAAAAGTGTTTTTTCCACACTAATACAAGTGCAAAAGTGGTTTCCTGCACCAATACAAGTGCGAAAAGTGGTTTTTCAACACTAACACAAGTGCGAAAAGTGGTTTTTCAACACTATCACAAGTGCAAAAAGTGTTTTTTCCACACTAATACAAGTGCAAAAGTGGTTTCCTGCACCAACACAAGTGCGAAAAGTGGTTTTTCAACACTAACACAAGTGCGAAAAGTGGTTTTTCCACACTAATACAAGTTCAAAAGTGGTTTCTTGCACCAACACAAGTGCAAAAAGTGTTTTTTCCACACTAATACAAGTGCAAAAGTGGTTTCCTGCACCAACACAAGTGCGAAAAGTGGTTTTTCAACACTAACACAAGTGCGAAAAGTGGTTTTTCAACACAATCACAAGTGCAAAAAGTGTTTTTTCCACACTAATACAAGTGCAAAAGTGGTTTCCTGCACCAACACAAGTGCAAAAAGTGGTTTTTCAACACTAACACAAGTGCGAAAAGTGGTTTTTCAACACTAACACATGTGCGAAAAGTGGTTTTTCAACACTAACACAAGTGCGAAAAGTGTTTTTCCACACTAATACAAGTGCAAAAGTGGTTTCCTGCACCAACACAAGTGCGAAAAGTGGTTTTTCAACACTAACACAAGTGCGAAAAGTGGTTTTTCAACACTAACACGAGTGCGAAAAGTGGTTTTTCAACACTATCACAAGTGCAAAAAGTGTTTTTTCCACACTAATACAAGTGCAAAAGTGGTTTCCTGCACCAACACAAGTGCGAAAAGTGGTTTTCCAACACTAACACAAGTGCGAAAAGTGGTTTTTCAACACTAACACAAGTGCGAAAAGTGGTTTTTCAACACTATCACAAGTGCAAAAAGTGTTTTTGCCACACTAATACAAGTGCAAAAGTGGTTTCCTGCACTAACACAAGTGCGAAAAGTGGTTTTTCAACACTAACACAAGTGCGAAAAGTGGTTTTTCAACACTAACACAACTGCGAAAAGTGGTTTTTCCACACTAATACACATGCAAAAGTGGTTTCCTGCACCAACACAAGTGCGAAAAGTGGTTTTTCAACACTAACACAAGTGCGAAAAGTGGTTTTTCAACACTATCTCAAGTGCAAAAAGTGTTTTTTCCACACTAATACAAGTGCAAGAGTTGTTTCCTGCACCAACACAAGTGCAAAAAGTGGTTTTTCAACACTAACACAAGTGCGAAAAGTGGTTTTTCAACACTAACACATGTGCGAAAAGTGGTTTTTCCACACTAACAAGTGCAAAAGTGGTTTCCTGCACCAACACAGGTGCGAAAAGTGGTTTTTCAACACTAACACAAGTGCGAAAAGTGGTTTTTCAACACTATCACAAGTGCAAAAAGTGTTTTTTCCACACTAATACAAGTGCAAAAGTGGTTTCCTGCACCAAAACACAAGTGCAAAATGTGGTTTTCAACACTAACACAAGTGCGAAAAGTGGTTTTTCAACACTAACACAAGTGCGAAAAGTGTTTTTTCCACACTAATACAAGTGCAAAAGTGGTTTCCTGCACCATCACAAGTGCGAAAAGTGGTTTTTCAACACTAACACAAGTGCGAAAAGTGGTTTTTCAACACTAACACAAGTGCGAAAAGTGGTTTTTCCACACTAATACAAGTGCAAAAGTGGTTTCCTGCACCAACACAAGTGCGAAAACTGGTTTTTCAACACTAACACAAGTGCGAAAAGTGGTTTTTCAACACTAACATAAGTGCGAAAAGTGGTTTTTCCACACTAATACAAGTGCAAAAGTGGTTTCCTGCACCAACACAAGTGCGAAAAGTGGTTTTTCAACACTAACACAATTGCGAAAAGTGGTTTTTCAACACTATCACAAGTGCAAAAAGTGTTTTTTCCACACTAATACAAGTGCAAAAGTGGTTTCCTGCACCAACACAAGTGCGAAAAGTGGTTTTTCAACACTAACACAAGTGCAAAAAGTGGTTTTTCAACACTATCACAAGTGCAAAAAGTGTTTTTTCCACACTAATACAAGTGCAAAAGTGGTTTCCTGCACCAACACAAGTGCGAAAAGTGGTTTTTCAACACTAACACAAGTGCGAAAAGTGGTTTTTCCACACTATTACAAGTTCAAAAGTGGTTTCCTGCACCAACACAAGTGCAAAAAGTGTTTTTTCCACACTAATACAAGTGCAAAAGTGGTTTCCTGCACCAACACAAGTGCGAAAAGTGGTTTTTCAACACTAACACAAGTGCGAAAAGTGGTTTTTCAACACAATCACAAGTGCAAAAAGTGTTTTTTCCACACTAATACAAGTGCAAAAGTGGTTTCCTGCACCAACACAAGTGCGAAAAGTGGTTTTTCAACACTAACACAAGTGCGAAAAGTGGTTTTTCAACACTAACACATGTGCGAAAAGTGGTTTTTCAACACTAACACAAGTGCGAAAAGTGTTTTTTCCACACTAATACAAGTGCAAAAGTGGTTTCCTGCACCAACACAAGTGCGTAAAGTGGTTATTCAACACTAACACAATTGCGAAAAGTGGTTTTTCAACACTATCACAAGTGCAAAAAGTGTTTTTTCCACACTAATACAAGTGCAAAAGTGGTTTCCTGCACCAACACAAGTGCGAAAAGTGGTTTTTCAACACTAACACAAGTGCAAAAAGTGGTTTTTCAACACTATCACAAGTGCAAAAAGTGTTTTTTCCACACTAATACAAGTGCAAAAGTGGTTTCCTGCACCAAAACAAGTGCGAAAAGTGGTTTTTCAACACTAACACAAGTGCGAAAAGTGGTTTTTCCACACTAATACAAGTTCAAAAGTGGTTTCCTGCACCAACACAAGTGCAAAAAGTGTTTTTTCCACACTAATACAAGTGCAAAAGTGGTTTCCTGCACCAACAGAAGTGCGAAAAGTGGTTTTTCAACACTAACACAAGTGCGAAAAGTGGTTTTTCAACACAATCACAAGTGCAAAAAGTGTTTTTTCCACACTAATACAAGTGCAAAAGTGGTTTCCTGCACCAACACAAGTGCGAAAAGTGGTTTTTCAACACTAACACAAGTGCGGAAAGTGGTTTTTCAACACTAACACATGTGCGAAAAGTGGTTTTTCAACACTAACACAAGTGCGAAAAGTGTTTTTTCCACACTAATACAAGTGCAAAAGTGGTTTCCTGCACCAACACAAGTGCGAAAAGTGGTTTTTCAACACTAACACAAGTGCGAAAAGTGGTTTTTCAACACTAACACGAGTGCGAAAAGTGGTTTTTCAACACTATCACAAGTGCAAAAAGTGTTTTTTCCACACTAATACAAGTGCAAAATGTGGTTTTCAACACTAACACAAGTGCGAAAAGTGGTTTTTCAACACTAACACAAGTGCGAAAAGTGTTTTTTCCACACTAATACAAGTGCAAAAGTGGTTTCCTGCACCATCACAAGTGCGAAAAGTGGTTTTTCAACACTAACACAAGTGCGAAAAGTGGTTTTTCAACACTAACACAAGTGCGAAAAGTGGTTTTTCCACACTAATACAAGTGCAAAAGTGGTTTCCTGCACCAACACAAGTGCGAAAACTGGTTTTTCAACACTAACACAAGTGCGAAAAGTGGTTTTTCAACACTAACATAAGTGCGAAAAGTGGTTTTTCCACACTAATACAAGTGCAAAAGTGGTTTCCTGCACCAACACAAGTGCGAAAAGTGGTTTTTCAACACTAACACAATTGCGAAAAGTGGTTTTTCAACACTATCACAAGTGCAAAAAGTGTTTTTTCCACACTAATACAAGTGCAAAAGTGGTTTCCTGCACCAACACAAGTGCGAAAAGTGGTTTTTCAACACTAACACAAGTGCAAAAAGTGGTTTTTCAACACTATCACAAGTGCAAAAAGTGTTTTTTCCACACTAATACAAGTGCAAAAGTGGTTTCCTGCACCAACACAAGTGCGAAAAGTGGTTTTTCAACACTAACACAAGTGCGAAAAGTGGTTTTTCCACACTATTACAAGTTCAAAAGTGGTTTCCTGCACCAACACAAGTGCAAAAAGTGTTTTTTCCACACTAATACAAGTGCAAAAGTGGTTTCCTGCACCAACACAAGTGCGAAAAGTGGTTTTTCAACACTAACACAAGTGCGAAAAGTGGTTTTTCAACACAATCACAAGTGCAAAAAGTGTTTTTTCCACACTAATACAAGTGCAAAAGTGGTTTCCTGCACCAACACAAGTGCGAAAAGTGGTTTTTCAACACTAACACAAGTGCGAAAAGTGGTTTTTCAACACTAACACATGTGCGAAAAGTGGTTTTTCAACACTAACACAAGTGCGAAAAGTGTTTTTTCCACACTAATACAAGTGCAAAAGTGGTTTCCTGCACCAACACAAGTGCGTAAAGTGGTTATTCAACACTAACACAATTGCGAAAAGTGGTTTTTCAACACTATCACAAGTGCAAAAAGTGTTTTTTCCACACTAATACAAGTGCAAAAGTGGTTTCCTGCACCAACACAAGTGCGAAAAGTGGTTTTTCAACACTAACACAAGTGCAAAAAGTGGTTTTTCAACACTATCACAAGTGCAAAAAGTGTTTTTTCCACACTAATACAAGTGCAAAAGTGGTTTCCTGCACCAAAACAAGTGCGAAAAGTGGTTTTTCAACACTAACACAAGTGCGAAAAGTGGTTTTTCCACACTAATACAAGTTCAAAAGTGGTTTCCTGCACCAACACAAGTGCAAAAAGTGTTTTTTCCACACTAATACAAGTGCAAAAGTGGTTTCCTGCACCAACAGAAGTGCGAAAAGTGGTTTTTCAACACTAACACAAGTGCGAAAAGTGGTTTTTCAACACAATCACAAGTGCAAAAAGTGTTTTTTCCACACTAATACAAGTGCAAAAGTGGTTTCCTGCACCAACACAAGTGCGAAAAGTGGTTTTTCAACACTAACACAAGTGCGGAAAGTGGTTTTTCAACACTAACACATGTGCGAAAAGTGGTTTTTCAACACTAACACAAGTGCGAAAAGTGTTTTTTCCACACTAATACAAGTGCAAAAGTGGTTTCCTGCACCAACACAAGTGCGAAAAGTGGTTTTTCAACACTAACACAAGTGCGAAAAGTGGTTTTTCAACACTAACACGAGTGCGAAAAGTGGTTTTTCAACACTATCACAAGTGCAAAAAGTGTTTTTTCCACACTAATACAAGTGCAAAAGTGGTTTCCTGCACCAACACAAGTGCGAAAAGTGGTTTTCCAACACTAACACAAGTGCGAAAAGTGGTTTTTCAACACTAACACAAGTGCGAAAAGTGGTTTTTCAACACTATCACAAGTGCAAAAAGTGTTTTTGCCACACTAATACAAGTGCAAAAGTGGTTTCCTGCACCAACACAAGTGCGAAAAGTGGTTTTTCAACACTAACACAGGTGCGAAAAGTGGTTTTTCAACACTATCAGAAGTTCAAAAAGTGTTTTTTCCACACTAATACAAGTGCAAAAGTGGTTTCCTGCACCAACACAAGTGCGAAAAGTGTTTTTTCAACACTAACACAAGTGCGAAAAGTGGTTTTTCAACACTATCACAAGTGCAAAAAGTGTTTTTTCCACACTAATACAAGTGCAAAAGTGGTTTCCTGCACCAACACAAGTGCGAAAAGTGGTTTTTCAACACTAACACAAGTGCAAAAAGTGGTTTTTCAACACTAACACAAGTGTGAAAAGTGTTTTTTCCACACTAATACAAGTGCAAAAGTGGTTTCCTGCACCAACACAAGTGCGAAAAGTGGTTTTTCAACACTAACACAAGTGTGAAAAGTGGTTTTTCAACACTATCACAAGTGCAAAAAGAGTTTTTTCCACACTAATACAAGTGCAAAAGTGGTTTCCTGCACCAACACAAGTGCAAAATGTGGTTTTCAACACTAACACAACTGCGAAAAGTGGTTTTTCAACACTAACACAAGTGCGAAAAGTGGTTTTTCAACACTAACACAAGTTTGAAAAGTGGTTTTTCAACACTATCACAAGTGCAAAAAGTGTTTTTTCCACACTAATACAAGTGCAAAAGTGGTTTCCTGCACCAACATAAGTGCGAAAAGTGGTTTTTCAACACTAACACAAGTGCGAAAAGTGGTTTTTCAACACTAACACAAGTGCGAAAAGTGGTTTTTCCACACTAATACAAGTGCAAAAGTGGTTTCCTGCACCAACACAAGTGCGAAAAGTGGTTTTTCAACACTAACACAAGTGCGAAAAGTGGTTTTTCAACACTAACACAAGTGCGAAAAGTGGTTTTTCCACACTAATACAAGTGCAAAAGTGGTTTCCTGCACCAACACAAGTGCGAAAAGTGGTTTTTCAACACTAACACAATTGCGAAAAGTGGTTTTTCAACACTATCACAAGTGCAAAAAGTGTTTTTTCCACACTAATACAAGTGCAAAAGTGGTTTCCTGCACCAATACAAGTGCGAAAAGTGGTTTTTCAACACTAACACAAGTGCGAAAAGTGGTTTTTCAACACTATCACAAGTGCAAAAAGTGTTTTTGCCACACTAATACAAGTGCAAAAGTGGTTTCCTGCACCAACACAAGTGCGAAAAGTGGTTTTTCAACACTAACACAAGTGCGAAAAGTGGTTTTTCCACACTAATACAAGTTCAAAAGTGGTTTCTTGCACCAACACAAGTGCAAAAAGTGTTTTTTCCACACTAATACAAGTGCAAAAGTGGTTTCCTGCACCAAAACAAGTGCGAAAAGTGGTTTTTCAACACTAACACAAGTGCGAAAAGTGGTTTTTCAACACAATCACAAGTGCAAAAAGTGTTTTTTCCACACTAATACAAGTGCAAAAGTGGTTTCCTGCACCAACACAAGTGCGAAAAGTGGTTTTTCAACACTAACACAAGTGCGAAAAGTGGTTTTTCAACACTAACACATGTGCGAAAAGTGGTTTTTCAACACTAACACAAGTGCGAAAAGTGTTTTTTCCACACTAATACAAGTGCAAAAGTGGTTTCCTGCACCAACACAAGTGCGAAAAGTGGTTTTTCAACACTATCACAAGTGCAAAAAGTGTTTTTTCCACACTAATACAAGTGCAAAAGTGGTTTCCTGCACCAACACAAGTGCAAAATGTGGTTTTCAACACTAACACAAGTGCGAAAAGTGGTTTTTCAACACTAACACAAGTGCGAAAAGTGTTTTTTCCACACTAATACAAGTGCAAAAGTGGTTTCCTGCACCATCACAAGTGCGAAAAGTGGTTTTCAACACTAACACAAGTGCGAAAAGTGGTTTTTCAACACTAACACAAGTGCGAAAAGTGGTTTTTCAACACTAACACAAGTGCGAAAAGAGGTTTTTCCACACTAATTCAAGTGCAAAAGTGGTTTCCTGCACCAACACAAGTGCGAAAAGTGGTTTTTCAACACTAACACAAGTGCGAAAAGTGGTTTTTCAACACTAACATAAGTGTGAAAAGTGGTTTTTCCACACTAATACAAGTGCAAAAGTGGTTTCCTGCACCAACACAAGTGCGAAAAGTGGTTTTTCAACACTAACACAAGTGCGAAAAGTGGTTTTTCAACACTATCACAAGTGCAAAAAGTGTTTTTTCCACACTAATACAAGTGCAAAAGTGGTTTCCTGCACCAACACAAGTGCGAAAAGTGGTTTTTCAACACTAACACAAGTGCGAAAAGTGGTTTTTCAACACTATCACAAGTGCAAAAAGTGTTTTTTCCACACTAATACAAGTGCAAAAGTGGTTTCCTGCACCAACACAAGTGCGAAAAGTGGTTTTTCAACACTAACACAAGTGCGAAAAGTGGTTTTTCCACACTAATACAAGTTCAAAAGTGGTTTCCTGCACCAACACAAGTGCAAAAAGTGTTTTTTCCACACTAATACAAGTGCAAAAGTGGTTTCCTGCACCAACACAAGTGCGAAAAGTGGTTTTTCAACACTAACACAAGTGCGAAAAGTGGTTTTTCAACACAATCACAAGTGCAAAAAGTGTTTTTTCCACACTAATACAAGTGCAAAAGTGGTTTCCTGCACCAACACAAGTGCGAAAAGTGGTTTTTCAACACTAACACAAGTGCGAAAAGTGGTTTTTCAACACTAACACATGTGCGAAAAGTGGTTTTTCAACACTAACACAAGTGCGAAAAGTGTTTTTTCCACACTAATACAAGTGCAAAAGTGGTTTCCTGCACCAACACAAGTGCGAAAAGTGGTTTTTCAACACTAACACAAGTGCGAAAAGTTGTTTTTCAACACTAACACAAGTGCGAAAAGTGTTTTTTCCACACTAATACAAGTGCAAAAGTGGTTTCCTGCACCAACACAAGTGCGAAAAGTGGTTTTCCAACACTAACACAAGTGCGAAAAGTGGTTTTTCAACACTAACACAAGTGCGAAAAGTGGTTTTTCAACACAATCACAAGTGCAAAAAGTGTTTTTGCCACACTAATACAAGTGCAAAAGTGGTTTCCTGCACCAACACAAGTGCGAAAGGTGGTTTTTCAACACTAACACAAGTGCGAAAAGTGGTTTTTCAACACTAACACAAGTACGAAAAGTGGTTTTTCCACACTAATACACATGCAAAAGTGGTTTCCTGCACCAACACAAGTGCGAAAAGTGGTTTTTCAACACTAACACAAGTGCGAAAAGTGGTTTTTCAACACTATCTCAAGTGCAAAAAGTGTTTTTTCCACACTAATACAAGTGCAAGAGTGGTTTCCTGCACCAACACAAGTGCAAAAAGTGGTTTTTCAACACTAACACAAGTGCGAAAAGTGGTTTTTCAACACTAACACATGTGCGAAAAGTGGTTTTTCACACTAACAAGTGCAAAAGTGGTTTCCTGCACCAACACAAGTGCGAAAAGTGGTTTTTCAACACTAACACAAGTGCGAAAAGTGGTTTTTCAACACTATCACAAGTGCAAAAAGTGTTTTTTCCACACTAATACAAGTGCAAAAGTGGTTTCCTGCACCAACACAAGTGCGAAAAGTGGTTTTTCAACACTAACACAAGTGCGAAAAGTGGTTTTTCAACACTATCACAAGTGCAAAAAGTGTTTTTTCCACACTAATACAAGTGCAAAAGTGGTTTCCTGCACCAACATAAGTGCGAAAAGTGGTTTTTCAACACTAACACAAGTGCGAAAAGTGGTTTTTCAACACTAACACAAGTGCGAAAAGTGGTTTTTCCACACTAAAGTGCAAAAGTGGTTTCCTGCACCAACACAAGTGCGAAAAGTGGTTTTTCAACACTAACACAAGTGCAAAAAGTGGTTTTTCAACACTATCACAAGTGCGAAAAGTGTTTTTTCCACACTAATACAAGTGCAAAAGTGGTTTCCTGCACCATCACAAGTGCGAAAAGTGGTTTTTCAACACTAACACAAGTGCGAAAAGTGGTTTTTCAACACTATCACAAGTGCAAAAAGTGTTTTTCCACACTAATACAAGTGCAAAAGTGGTTTTTCAACACTAACACAAGTGCGAAAAGTGGTTTTTCAACACTAACACATGTGCGAAAAGTGGTTTTTCAACACTAACACAAGTGCGAAAAGTGTTTTTTCCACACTAATACAAGTGCAAAAGTGGTTTCCTGCACCAACACAAGTGCGAAAAGTGGTTTTTCAACACTATCACAAGTGCAAAAAGTGTTTTTTCCACACTAATACAAGTGCAAAAGTGGTTTCCTGCACCAACACAAGTGCAAAATGTGGTTTTCAACACTAACACAAGTGCGAAAAGTGGTTTTTCAACACTAACACAAGTGCGAAAAGTGTTTTTTCCACACTAATACAAGTGCAAAAGTGGTTTCCTGCACCATCACAAGTGCGAAAAGTGGTTTTCAACACTAACACAAGTGCGAAAAGTGGTTTTTCAACACTAACACAAGTGCGAAAAGTGGTTTTTCAACACTAACACAAGTGCGAAAAGAGGTTTTTCCACACTAATTCAAGTGCAAAAGTGGTTTCCTGCACCAACACAAGTGCGAAAAGTGGTTTTTCAACACTAACACAAGTGCGAAAAGTGGTTTTTCAACACTAACATAAGTGTGAAAAGTGGTTTTTCCACACTAATACAAGTGCAAAAGTGGTTTCCTGCACCAACACAAGTGCGAAAAGTGGTTTTTCAACACTAACACAAGTGCGAAAAGTGGTTTTTCAACACTATCACAAGTGCAAAAAGTGTTTTTTCCACACTAATACAAGTGCAAAAGTGGTTTCCTGCACCAACAAAAGTGCGAAAAGTGGTTTTTCAACACTAACACAAGTGCGAAAAGTGGTTTTTCAACACTATCACAAGTGCAAAAAGTGTTTTTTCCACACTAATACAAGTTCAAAAGTGGTTTCCTGCACCAACACAAGTGCAAAAAGTGTTTTTTCCACACTAATACAAGTGCAAAAGTGGTTTCCTGCACAAACACAAGTGCGAAAAGTGGTTTTTCAACACTAACACAAGTGCGAAAAGTGGTTTTTCAACACAATCACAAGTGCAAAAAGTGTTTTTTCCACACTAATACAAGTGCAAAAGTGGTTTCCTGCACCAACACAAGTGCGAAAAGTGGTTTTTCAACACTAACACAAGTGCGAAAAGTGGTTTTTCAACACTATCACAAGTGCAAAAAGTGGTTTTTCCACACTAATACAAGTTCAAAAGTGGTTTCCTGCACCAACACAAGTGCAAAAAGTGTTTTTTCCACACTAATACAAGTGCAAAAGTGGTTTCCTGCACAAACACAAGTGCGAAAAGTGGTTTTTCAACACTAACACAAGTGCGAAAAGTGGTTTTTCAACACAATCACAAGTGCAAAAAGTGTTTTTTCCACACTAATACAAGTGCAAAAGTGGTTTCCTGCACCAACACAAGTGCGAAAAGTGGTTTTTCAACACTAACACAAGTGCGAAAAGTGGTTTTTCAACACTAACACATGTGCGAAAAGTGGTTTTTCAACACTAACACAAGTGCGAAAAGTGTTTTTTCCACACTAATACAAGTGCAAAAGTGGTTTCCTGCACCAACACAAGTGCGAAAAGTGGTTTTTCAACACTAACACAAGTGCGAAAAGTTGTTTTTCAACACTAACACGAGTGCGAAAAGTGGTTTTTCAACACTATGACAAGTGCAAAAAGTGTTTTTTCCACACTAATACAAGTGCAAAAGTGGTTTCCTGCACCAACACAAGTGCGAAAAGTGGTTTTCCAACACTAACACAAGTGCGAAAAGTGGTTTTTCAACACTAACACAAGTGCGAAAAGTGGTTTTTCAACACTATCACAAGTGCAAAAAGTGTTTTTGCCACACTAATACAAGTGCAAAAGTGGTTTCCTGCACCAACACAAGTGCGAAAAGTGGTTTTTCAACACTAACACAAGTGCGAAAAGTGGTTTTTCAACACTAACACAAGTACGAAAAGTGGTTTTTCCACACTAATACACATGCAAAAGTGGTTTCCTGCACCAACACAAGTGCGAAAAGTGGTTTTTCAACACTAACACAAGTGCGAAAAGTGGTTTTTCAACACTATCTCAAGTGCAAAAAGTGTTTTTTCCACACTAATACAAGTGCAAGAGTGGTTTCCTGCACCAACACAAGTGCAAAAAGTGGTTTTTCAACACTAACACAAGTGCGAAAAGTGGTTTTTCAACACTAACACATGTGCGAAAAGTGGTTTTTCCACACTAACAAGTGCAAAAGTGGTTTCCTGCACCAACACAAGTGCGAAAAGTGGTTTTTCAACACTAACACAAGTGCGAAAAGTGGTTTTTCAACACTATCACAAGTGCAAAAAGTGTTTTTTCCACACTAATACAAGTGCAAAAGTGGTTTCCTGCACCAACACAAGTGCGAAAAGTGGTTTTTCAACACTAACACAAGTGCGAAAAGTGGTTTTTCAACACTAACACAAGTGCGAAAAGTGGTTTTTCAACACTATCAGAAGTTCAAAAAGTGTTTTTTCCACACTAATACAAGTGCAAAAGTGGTTTCCTGCACCAACACAAGTGCGAAAAGTGGTTTTTCAACACTAACACAAGTGCGAAAAGTGGTTTTTCAACACTATCACAAGTGCAAAAAGTGTTTTTTCCACACTAATACAAGTGCAAAAGTGGTTTCCTGCACCAACACAAGTGCGAAAAGTGGTTTTTCAACACTAACACAAGTGCGAAAAGTGGTTTTTCAACACTAACACAAGTGTGAAAAGTGTTTTTTCCACACTAATACAAGTGCAAAAGTGGTTTCCTGCACCAACACAAGTGCGAAAAGTGGTTTTTCAACACTAACACAAGTGCGAAAAGTGGTTTTTCAACACTATCACAAGTGCAAAAAGTGTTTTTTCCACACTAATACAAGTGCAAAAGTGGTTTCCTGCACCAACATAAGTGCGAAAAGTGGTTTTTCAACACTAACACAAGTGCGAAAAGTGGTTTTTCAACACTAACACAAGTGCGAAAAGTGGTTTTTCCACACTAATACAAGTGCAAAAGTGGTTTCCTGCACCAACACAAGTGCGAAAAGTGGTTTTTCAACACTAACACAAGTGCAAAAAGTGGTTTTTCAACACTATCACAAGTGCGAAAAGTGTTTTTTCCACACTAATACAAGTGCAAAAGTGGTTTCCTGCACCATCACAAGTGCGAAAAGTGGTTTTTCAACACTAACACAAGTGCGAAAAGTGGTTTTTCAACACTATCACAAGTGCAAAAAGTGTTTTTTCCACACTAATACAAGTGCAAAAGTGGTTTCCTGCACCAACACAAGTGCAAAATGTGGTTTTCAACACTAACACAACTGCGAAAAGTGGTTTTTCAACACTAACACAAGTGCGAAAAGTGGTTTTTCAACACTAACACAAGTGTGAAAAGTGGTTTTTCAACACTATCACAAGTGCAAAAAGTGTTTTTTCCACACTAATACAAGTGCAAAAGTGGTTTCCTGCACCAACATAAGTGCGAAAAGTGGTTTTTCAACACTAACACAAGTGCGAAAAGTGGTTTTTCAACACTAACACAAGTGCGAAAAGTGGTTTTTCCACACTAATACAAGTGCAAAAGTGGTTTCCTGCACCAACACAATTGCGAAAAGTGGTTTTTCAATACTAACACAAGTGCGAAAAGTGGTTTTTCAACACTAACACAAGTGCGAAAAGTGGTTTTTCCACACTAATACAAGTGCAAAAGTGGTTTCCTGCACCAACACAAGTGCGAAAAGTGGTTTTTCAACACTAACATAAGTGCGAAAAGTGGTTTTTCCACACTAATACAAGTGCAAAAGTGGTTTCCTGCACCAACACAAGTGCGAAAAGTGGTTTTTCAACACTAACACAATTGCGAAAAGTGGTTTTTCAACACTATCACAAGTGCAAAAAGTGTTTTTTCCACACTAATACAAGTGCAAAAGTGGTTTCCTGCACCAATACAAGTGCGAAAAGTGGTTTTTCAACACTAACACAAGTGCGAAAAGTGGTTTTTCAACACTATCACAAGTGCAAAAAGTGTTTTTTCCACACTAATACAAGTGCAAAAGTGGTTTCCTGCACCAACACAAGTGCGAAAAGTGGTTTTTCAACACTAACACAAGTGCGAAAAGTGGTTTTTCCACACTAATACAAGTTCAAAAGTGGTTTCTTG
This sequence comes from Myxine glutinosa, assembly GCF_964187855.1. Lineage (NCBI taxonomy): Eukaryota > Metazoa > Chordata > Myxini > Myxiniformes > Myxinidae > Myxine > Myxine glutinosa. Next base: position 169,018 of record NW_027616602.1, read on the forward strand.
CACCAACACAAGTGCAAAAAGTGTTTTTTCCACACTAATACAAGTGCAAAAGTGGTTTCCTGCACCAACACAAGTGCGAAAAGTGGTTTTTCAACACTAACACAAGTGCGAAAAGTGGTTTTTCAACACAATCACAAGTGCAAAAAGTGTTTTTTCCACACTAATACAAGTGCAAAAGTGGTTTCCTGCACCAACACAAGTGCGAAAAGTGGTTTTTCAACACTAACACGTGGTTTCCTGCACCAACACAAGTGCGAAAAGTGGTTTTCCAACACTAACACAAGTGCGAAAAGTGGTTTTTCAACACTAACACAAGTGCGAAAAGTGGTTTTTCAACACTATCACAAGTGCAAAAAGTGTTTTTGCCACACTAATACAAGTGCAAAAGTGGTTTCCTGCACCAACACAAGTGCGAAAAGTGGTTTTTCAACACTAACACAAGTGCGAAAAGTGGTTTTTCAACACTAACACAACTGCGAAAAGTGTTTTTTCCACACTAATACACATGCAAAAGTGGTTTCCTGCACCAACACAAGTGCGAAAAGTGGTTTTTCAACACTAACACAAGTGCGAAAAGTGGTTTTTCAACACTATCTCAAGTGCAAAAAGTGTTTTTTCCACACTAATACAAGTGCAAGAGTTGTTTCCTGCACCAACACAAGTGCAAAAAGTGGTTTTTCAACACTAACACAAGTGCGAAAAGTGGTTTTTCAACACTAACACATGTGCGAAACGTGGTTTTTCCACACTAACAAGTGCAAAAGTGGTTTCCTGCACCAACACAAGTGCGAAAAGTGGTTTTTCAACACTAACACAAGTGCGAAAAGTGGTTTTTCAACACTATCACAAGTGCAAAAAGTGTTTTTTCCACACTAATACAAGTGCAAAAGTGGTTTCCTGCACCAACACAAGTGCAAAATGTGGTTTTCAACACTAACACAAGTGCGACAAGTGGTTTTTCAACACTAACACAAGTGCGAAAAGTGTTTTTTCCACACTAATACAAGTGCAAAAGTGGTTTCCTGCACCATCACAAGTGCGAAAAGTGGTTTTCAACACTAACACAAGTGCGAAAAGTGGTTTTTCAACACTAACACAAGTGCGAAAAGTGGTTTTTCAACACTAACACAAGTGCGAAAAGTGGTTTTTCCACACTAATACAAGTGCAAAAGTGGTTTCCTGCACCAACACAAGTGCGAAAACTGGTTTTTCAACACTAACACAAGTGCGAAAAGTGGTTTTTCAACACTAACATAAGTGCGAAAAGTGGTTTTTCCACACTAATACAAGTGCAAAAGTGGTTTCCTGCACCAACACAAGTGCGAAAAGTGGTTTTTCAACACTAACACAATTGCGAAAAGTGGTTTTTCAACACTATCACAAGTGCAAAAAGTGTTTTTTCCACACTAATACAAGTGCAAAAGTGGTTTCCTGCACCAACACAAGTGCGAAAAGTGGTTTTTCAACACTAACACAAGTGCAAAAAGTAGTTTTTCAACACTATCACAAGTGCAAAAAGTGTTTTTTCTACACTAATACAAGTGCAAAAGTGGTTTCCTGCACCAACACAAGTGCGAAAAGTGGTTTTTCAACACTAACACAAGTGCGAAAAGTGGTTTTTCCACACTAATACAAGTTCAAAAGTGGTTTCCTGCACCAACACAAGTGCAAAAAGTGTTTTTTCCACACTAATACAAGTGCAAAAGTGGTTTCCTGCACCAACACAAGTGCGAAAAGTGGTTTTTCAACACTAACACAAGTGCGAAAAGTGGTTTTTCAACACTATCACAAGTGCAAAAAGTGTTTTTTCTACACTAATACAAGTGCAAAAGTGGTTTCCTGCACCAACACAAGTGCGAAAAGTGGTTTTTCAACACTAACACAAGTGCGAAAAGTGGTTTTTCCACACTAATACAAGTTCAAAAGTGGTTTCCTGCACCAACACAAGTGCGAAAAGTGGTTTTTCAACACTAACACAAGTGCGAAAAGTGGTTTTTCCACGCTAGTACAAGTGCAAAAGTGGTTTCCTGCACCAACACAAGTGCGAAAAGTGGTTTTTCAACACTAACACAAGTGCGAAAAGTGGTTTTTCCACACTAATACAAGTTCAAAAGTGGTTTCCTGCACCAACACAAGTGCAAAAAGTGTTTTTTCCACACTAATACAAGTGCAAAAGTGGTTTCCTGCACCAACACAAGTGCGAAAAGTGGTTTTTCAACACTAACACAATTGCGAAAAGTGGTTTTTCAACACTATCACAAGTGCAAAAAGTGTTTTTTCCACACTAATACAAGTGCAAAAGTGGTTTCCTGCACCAACACAAGTGCGAAAAGTGGTTTTTCAACACTAACACAAGTGCAAAAAGTGGTTTTTCAACACTATCACAAGTGCAAAAAGTGTTTTTTCCACACTAATACAAGTGCAAAAGTGGTTTCCTGCACCAAAACAAGTGCGAAAAGTGGTTTTTCAACACTAACACAAGTGCGAAAAGTGGTTTTTCCACACTAATACAAGTTCAAAAGTGGTTTCCTGCACCAACACAAGTGCAAAAAGTGTTTTTTCCACACTAATACAAGTGCAAAAGTGGTTTCCTGCACCAACACAAGTGCGAAAAGTGGTTTTTCAACACTAACACAAGTGCGAAAAGTGGTTTTTCAACACAATCACAAGTGCAAAAAGTGTTTTTTCCACACTAATACAAGTGCAAAAGTGGTTTCCTGCACCAACACAAGTGCGAAAAGTGGTTTTTCAACACTAACACATGTGCGAAAAGTGGTTTTTCCACACTAATACAAGTGCAAAAGTGGTTTCCTGCACCAACACAAGTGCGAAAAGTGGTTTTTCAAACTAACACAAGTGCGAAAAGTGGTTTTTCAACACTAACACGAGTGCGAAAAGTGGTTTTTCAACACTATCACAAGTGCAAAAAGTGTTTTTTCCACACTAATACAAGTGCAAAAGTGGTTTCCTGCACCAACACAAGTGCGAAAAGTGGTTTTCCAACACTAACACAAGTGCGAAAAGTGGTTTTTCAACACTAACACAAGTGCGAAAAGTGGTTTTTCAACACTATCACAAGTGCAAAAAGTGTTTTTGCCACACTAATACAAGTGCAAAAGTGGTTTCCTGCACCAACACAAGTGCGAAAAGTGGTTTTTCAACACTAACACAGGTGCGAAAAGTGGTTTTTCAACACTATCAGAAGTTCAAAAAGTGTTTTTTCCACACTAATACAAGTGCAAAAGTGGTTTCCTGCACCAACACAAGTGCGAAAAGTGTTTTTTCAACACTAACACAAGTGCGAAAAGTGGTTTTTCAACACTATCACAAGTGCAAAAAGTGTTTTTTCCACACTAATACAAGTGCAAAAGTGGTTTCCTGCACCAACACAAGTGCGAAAAGTGGTTTTTCAACACTAACACAAGTGCAAAAAGTGGTTTTTCAACACTAACACAAGTGTGAAAAGTGTTTTTTCCACACTAATACAAGTGCAAAAGTGGTTTCCTGCACCAACACAAGTGCGAAAAGTGGTTTTTCAACACTAACACAAGTGCGAAAAGTGGTTTTTCAACACTATCACAAGTGCAAAAAGAGTTTTTTCCACACTAATACAAGTGCAAAAGTGGTTTCCTGCACCAACACAAGTGCAAAATGTGGTTTTCAACACTAACACAACTGCGAAAAGTGGTTTTTCAACACTAACACAAGTGCGAAAAGTGGTTTTTCAACACTAACACAAGTTTGAAAAGTGGTTTTTCAACACTATCACAAGTGCAAAAAGTGTTTTTTCCACACTAATACAAGTGCAAAAGTGGTTTCCTGCACCAACATAAGTGCGAAAAGTGGTTTTTCAACACTAACACAAGTGCGAAAAGTGGTTTTTCAACACTAACACAAGTGCGAAAAGTGGTTTTTCCACACTAATACAAGTGCAAAAGTGGTTTCCTGCACCAACACAAGTGCGAAAAGTGGTTTTTCAACACTAACACAAGTGCGAAAAGTGGTTTTTCAACACTAACACAAGTGCGAAAAGTGGTTTTTCCACACTAATACAAGTGCAAAAGTGGTTTCCTGCACCAACACAAGTGCGAAAAGTGGTTTTTCAACACTAACACAAGTGCGAAAAGTGGTTTTTCAACACTAACATAAGTGCGAAAAGTGGTTTTTCCACACTAATACAAGTGCAAAAGTGGTTTCCTGCACCAACACAAGTGCGAAAAGTGGTTTTTCAACACTAACACAATTGCGAAAAGTGGTTTTTCAACACTATCACAAGTGCAAAAAGTGTTTTTTCCACACTAATACAAGTGCAAAAGTGGTTTCCTGCACCAATACAAGTGCGAAAAGTGGTTTTTCAACACTAACACAAGTGCGAAAAGTGGTTTTTCAACACTATCACAAGTGCAAAAAGTGTTTTTTCCACACTAATACAAGTGCAAAAGTGGTTTCCTGCACCAACACAAGTGCGAAAAGTGGTTTTTCAACACTAACACAAGTGCGAAAAGTGGTTTTTCCACACTAATACAAGTTCAAAAGTGGTTTCTTGCACCAACACAAGTGCAAAAAGTGTTTTTTCCACACTAATACAAGTGCAAAAGTGGTTTCCTGCACTGCACCAACACAAGTGCGAAAAGTGGTTTTTCAACACTAACACAAGTGCGAAAAGTGGTTTTTCAACACAATCACAAGTGCAAAAAGTGTTTTTTCCACACTAATACAAGTGCAAAAGTGGTTTCCTGCACCAACACAAGTGCGAAAAGTGGTTTTTCAACACTAACACAAGTGCGAAAAGTGGTTTTTCAACACTAACACATGTGCGAAAAGTGGTTTTTCAACACTAACACAAGTGCGAAAAGTGTTTTTTCCACACTAATACAAGTGCAAAAGTGGTTTCCTTGCACCAACACAAGTGCGAAAAGTGGTTTTTCAACACTATCACAAGTGCAAAAAGTGTTTTTTCTACACTAATACAAGTGCAAAAGTGGTTTCCTGCACCAACACAAGTGCGAAAAGTGGTTTTTCAACACTAACACAAGTGCGAAAAGTGGTTTTTCCACACTAATACAAGTTCAAAAGTGGTTTCCTGCACCAACACAAGTGCGAAAAGTGGTTTTTTCAACACTAACACAAGTGCGAAAAGTGGTTTTTCCACACTAATACAAGTGCAAAAGTGGTTTCCTGCACCAACACAAGTGCGAAAAGTGGTTTTTCAACACTAACACAAGTGCGAAAAGTGGTTTTTCCACACTAATACAAGTTCAAAAGTGGTTTCCTGCACCAACACAAGTGCAAAAAGTGTTTTTTCCACACTAATACAAGTGCAAAAGTGGTTTCCTGCACCAACACAAGTGCGAAAAGTGGTTTTTCAACACTAACACAATTGCGAAAAGTGGTTTTTCAACACTATCACAAGTGCAAAAAGTGTTTTTTTCCACACTAATACAAGTGCAAAAGTGGTTTCCTGCACCAACACAAGTGCGAAAAGTGGTTTTTCAACACTAACACAAGTGCAAAAAGTGGTTTTTCAACACTATCACAAGTGCAAAAAGTGTTTTTTCCACACTAATACAAGTGCAAAAGTGGTTTCCTGCACCAAAACAAGTGCGAAAAGTGGTTTTTCAACACTAACACAAGTGCGAAAAGTGGTTTTTCCACACTAATACAAGTTCAAAAGTGGTTTCCTGCACCAACACAAGTGCAAAAAGTGTTTTTTCCACACTAATACAAGTGCAAAAGTGGTTTCCTGCACCAACACAAGTGCGAAAAGTGGTTTTTCAACACTAACACAAGTGCGAAAAGTGGTTTTTCAACACAATCACAAGTGCAAAAAGTGTTTTTTCCACACTAATACAAGTGCAAAAGTGGTTTCCTGCACCAACACAAGTGCGAAAAGTGCTTTTTCAACACTAACACAAGTGCGAAAAGTGGTTTTTCAACACTAACACATGTGCGAAAAGTGGTTTTTCAACACTAACACAAGTGCGAAAAGTGTTTTTTCCACACTAATACAAGTGCAAAAGTGGTTTCCTGCACCAACACAAGTGCGAAAAGTGGTTTTTCAACACTAACACAAGTGCGAAAAGTGGTTTTTCAACACTAACACGAGTGCGAAAAGTGGTTTTTCAACACTATCACAAGTGCAAAAAGTGTTTTTTCCACACTAATACAAGTGCAAAAGTGGTTTCCTGCACCAACACAAGTGCGAAAAGTGGTTTTCCAACACTAACACAAGTGCGAAAAGTGGTTTTTCAACACTAACACAAGTGCGAAAAGTGGTTTTTCAACACTATCACAAGTGCAAAAAGTGTTTTTGCCACACTAATACAAGTGCAAAAGTGGTTTCCTGCACCAACACAAGTGCGAAAAGTGGTTTTTCAACACTAACACAGGTGCGAAAAGTGGTTTTTCAACACTATCAGAAGTTCAAAAAGTGTTTTTTCCACACTAATACAAGTGCAAAAGTGGTTTCCTGCACCAACACAAGTGCGAAAAGTGTTTTTTCAACACTAACACAAGTGCGAAAAGTGGTTTTTCAACACTATCACAAGTGCAAAAAGTGTTTTTTCCACACTAATACAAGTGCAAAAGTGGTTTCCTGCACCAACACAAGTGCGAAAAGTGGTTTTTCAACACTAACACAAGTGCAAAAAGTGGTTTTTCAACACTAACACAAGTGTGAAAAGTGTTTTTTCCACACTAATACAAGTGCAAAAGTGGTTTCCTGCACCAACACAAGTGCGAAAAGTGGTTTTTCAACACTAACATAAGTGCGAAAAGTGGTTTTTCAACACTATCACAAGTGCAAAAAGAGTTTTTTCCACACTAATACAAGTGCAAAAGTGGTTTCCTGCACCAACACAAGTGCAAAATGTGGTTTTTAACACTAACACAACTGCGAAAAGTGGTTTTTCAACACTAACACAAGTGCGAAAAGTGGTTTTTCAACACTAACACAAGTTTGAAAAGTGGTTTTTCAACACTATCACAAGTGCAAAAAGTGTTTTTTTCCACACTAATACAAGTGCAAAAGTGGTTTCCTGCACCAACATAAGTGCGAAAAGTGGTTTTTCAACACTAACACAAGTGCGAAAAGTGGTTTTTCAACACTAACACAAGTGCGAAAAGTGGTTTTTCCACACTAATACAAGTGCAAAAGTGGTTTCCTGCACCAACACAAGTGCGAAAAGTGGTTTTTCAACACTAACACAAGTGCGAAAAGTGGTTTTTCAACACTAACACAAGTGCGAAAAGTGGTTTTTCCACACTAATACAAGTGCAAAAGTGGTTTCCTGCACCAACACAAGTGCGAAAAGTGGTTTTTCAACACTAACACAAGTGCGAAAAGTGGTTTTTCAACACTAACATAAGTGCGAAAAGTGGTTTTTCCACACTAATACAAGTGCAAAAGTGGTTTCCTGCACCAACACAAGTGCGAAAAGTGGTTTTTCAACACTAACACAATTGCGAAAAGTGGTTTTTCAACACTATCACAAGTGCAAAAAGTGTTTTTTCCACACTAATACAAGTGCAAAAGTGGTTTCCTGCACCAATACAAGTGCGAAAAGTGGTTTTTCAACACTAACACAAGTGCGAAAAGTGGTTTTTCAACACTATCACAAGTGCAAAAAGTGTTTTTTCCACACTAATACAAGTGCAAAAGTGGTTTCCTGCACCAACACAAGTGCGAAAAGTGGTTTTTCAACACTAACACAAGTGCGAAAAGTGGTTTTTCCACACTAATACAAGTTCAAAAGTGGTTTCTTGCACCAACACAAGTGCAAAAAGTGTTTTTTCCACACTAATACAAGTGCAAAAGTGGTTTCCTGCACCAACACAAGTGCGAAAAGTGGTTTTTCAACACTAACACAAGTGCGAAAAGTGGTTTTTCAACACAATCACAAGTGCAAAAAGTGTTTTTTCCACACTAATACAAGTGCAAAAGTGGTTTCCTGCACCAACACAAGTGCGAAAAGTGGTTTTTCAACACTAACACAAGTGCGAAAAGTGGTTTTTCAACACTAACACATGTGCGAAAAGTGGTTTTTCAACACTAACACAAGTGCGAAAAGTGTTTTTTCCACACTAATACAAGTGCAAAAGTGGTTTCCTGCACCAACACAAGTGCGAAAAGTGGTTTTTCAACACTATCACAAGTGCAAAAAGTGTTTTTTCCACACTAATACAAGTGCAAAAGTGGTTTCCTGCACCAACACAAGTGCAAAATGTGGTTTTCAACACTAACACAAGTGCGAAAAGTGGTTTTTCAACACTAACACAAGTGCGAAAAGTGTTTTTTCCACACTAATACAAGTGCAAAAGTGGTTTCCTGCACCATCACAAGTGCGAAAAGTGGTTTTCAACACTAACACAAGTGCGAAAAGTGGTTTTTCAACACTAACACAAGTGCGAAAAGTGGTTTTTCAACACTAACACAAGTGCGAAAAGAGGTTTTTCCACACTAATTCAAGTGCAAAAGTGGTTTCCTGCACCAACACAAGTGCGAAAAGTGGTTTTTCAACACTAACACAAGTGCGAAAAGTGGTTTTTCAACACTAACATAAGTGTGAAAAGTGGTTTTTCCACACTAATACAAGTGCAAAAGTGGTTTCCTGCACCAACACAAGTGCGAAAAGTGGTTTTTCAACACTAACACAAGTGCGAAAAGTGGTTTTTCAACACTATCACAAGTGCAAAAAGTGTTTTTTCCACACTAATACAAGTGCAAAAGTGGTTTCCTGCACCAACACAAGTGCGAAAAGTGGTTTTTCCACACTAACACAAGTGCGAAAAGTGGTTTTTCAACACTAACACGAGTGCGAAAAGTGGTTTTTCAACACTATCACAAGTGCAAAAAGTGTTTTTTCCACACTAATACAAGTGCAAAAGTGGTTTCCTGCACCAACACAAGTGCGAAAAGTGGTTTTCCAACACTAACACAAGTGCGAAAAGTGGTTTTTCAACACTAACACAAGTGCGAAAAGTGGTTTTTCAACACTATCACAAGTGCAAAAAGTGTTTTTGCCACACTAATACAAGTGCAAAAGTGGTTTCCTGCACCAACACAAGTGCGAAAAGTGGTTTTTCAACACTAACACATGTGCGAAAAGTGGTTTTTCAACACTAACACAAGTGCGAAAAGTGTTTTTTCCACACTAATACAAGTGCAAAAGTGGTTTCCTGCACCAACACAAGTGCGAAAAGTGGTTTTTCAACACTAACACAAGTGGGAAAAGTGGTTTTTCAACACTAACACGAGTGCGAAAAGTGGTTTTTCAACACTATCACAAGTGCAAAAAGTGTTTTTTCCACACTAATACAAGTGCAAAAGTGGTTTCCTGCACCAACACAAGTGCGAAAAGTGGTTTTCCAACACTAACACAAGTGCGAAAAGTGGTTTTTCAACACTAACACAAGTGCGAAAAGTGGTTTTTCAACACTATCACAAGTGCAAAAAGTGTTTTTGCCACACTAATACAAGTGCAAAAGTGGTTTCCTGCACCAACACAAGTGCGAAAAGTGGTTTTTCAACACTAACACAGGTGCGAAAAGTGGTTTTTCAACACTATCAGAAGTTCAAAAAGTGTTTTTTCCACACTAATACAAGTGCAAAAGTGGTTTCCTGCACCAACACAAGTGCGAAAAGTGTTTTTTCAACACTAACACAAGTGCGAAAAGTGGTTTTTCAACACTATCACAAGTGCAAAAAGTGTTTTTTCCACACTAATACAAGTGCAAAAGTGGTTTCCTGCACCAACACAAGTGCGAAAAGTGGTTTTTCAACACTAACACAAGTGCAAAAAGTGGTTTTTCAACACTAACACAAGTGTGAAAAGTGTTTTTTCCACACTAATACAAGTGCAAAAGTGGTTTCCTGCACCAACACAAGTGGGAAAAGTGGTTTTTCAACACTAACACAAGTGCGAAAAGTGGTTTTTCAACACTATCACAAGTGCAAAAAGAGTTTTTTCCACACTAATACAAGTGCAAAAGTGGTTTCCTGCACCAACACAAGTGCAAAATGTGGTTTTCAACACTAACACAACTGCGAAAAGTGGTTTTTCAACACTAACACAAGTGCGAAAAGTGGTTTTTCAACACTAACACAAGTTTGAAAAGTGGTTTTTCAACACTATCACAAGTGCAAAAAGTGTTTTTTCCACACTAATACAAGTGCAAAAGTGGTTTCCTGCACCAACATAAGTGCGAAAAGTGGTTTTTCAACACTAACACAAGTGCGAAAAGTGGTTTTTCAACACTAACACAAGTGCGAAAAGTGGTTTTTCCACACTAATACAAGTGCAAAAGTGGTTTCCTGCACCAACACAAGTGCGAAAAGTGGTTTTTCAACACTAACACAAGTGCGAAAAGTGGTTTTTCAACACTAACACAAGTGCGAAAAGTGGTTTTTCCACACTAATACAAGTGCAAAAGTGGTTTCCTGCACCAACACAAGTGCGAAAAGTGGTTTTTCAACACTAACACAAGTGCGAAAAGTGGTTTTTCAACACTAACATAAGTGCGAAAAGTGGTTTTTCCACACTAATACAAGTGCAAAAGTGGTTTCCTGCACCAACACAAGTGCGAAAAGTGGTTTTTCAACACTAACACAATTGCGAAAAGTGGTTTTTCAACACTATCACAAGTGCAAAAAGTGTTTTTTCCACACTAATACAAGTGCAAAAGTGGTTTCCTGCACCAATACAAGTGCGAAAAGTGGTTTTTCAACACTAACACAAGTGCGAAAAGTGGTTTTTCAACACTATCACAAGTGCAAAAAGTGTTTTTTCCACACTAATACAAGTGCAAAAGTGGTTTCCTGCACCAACACAAGTGCGAAAAGTGGTTTTTCAACACTAACACAAGTGCGAAAAGTGGTTTTTCCACACTAATACAAGTTCAAAAGTGGTTTCTTGCACCAACACAAGTGCAAAAAGTGTTTTTTCCACACTAATACAAGTGCAAAAGTGGTTTCCTGCACCAACACAAGTGCGAAAAGTGGTTTTTCAACACTAACACAAGTGCGAAAAGTGGTTTTTCAACACAATCACAAGTGCAAAAAGTGTTTTTTCCACACTAATACAAGTGCAAAAGTGGTTTCCTGCACCAACACAAGTGCGAAAAGTGGTTTTTCAACACTAACACAAGTGCGAAAAGTGGTTTTTCAACACTAACACATGTGCGAAAAGTGGTTTTTCAACACTAACACAAGTGTGAAAAGTGTTTTTTCCACACTAATACAAGTGCAAAAGTGGTTTCCTGCACCAACACAAGTGCGAAAAGTGGTTTTTCAACACTATCACAAGTGCAAAAAGTGTTTTTTCCACACTAATACAAGTGCAAAAGTGGTTTCCTGCACCAACACAAGTGCAAAATGTGGTTTTCAACACTAACACAAGTGCGAAAAGTGGTTTTTCAACACTAACACAAGTGCGAAAAGTGTTTTTTCCACACTAATACAAGTGCAAAAGTGGTTTCCTGCACCATCACAAGTGCGAAAAGTGGTTTTCAACACTAACACAAGTGCGAAAAGTGGTTTTTCAACACTAACACAAGTGCGAAAAGTGGTTTTTCAACACTAACACAAGTGCGAAAAGAGGTTTTTCCACACTAATTCAAGTGCAAAAGTGGTTTCCTGCACCAACACAAGTGCGAAAAGTGGTTTTTCAACACTAACACAAGTGCGAAAAGTGGTTTTTCAACACTAACATAAGTGTGAAAAGTGGTTTTTCCACACTAATACAAGTGCAAAAGTGGTTTCCTGCACCAACACAAGTGCGAAAAGTGGTTTTTCAACACTAACACAAGTGCGAAAAGTGGTTTTTCAACACTATCACAAGTGCAAAAAGTGTTTTTTCCACACTAATACAAGTGCAAAAGTGGTTTCCTGCACCAACACAAGTGCGAAAAGTGGTTTTTCAACACTAACACAAGTGCGAAAAGTGGTTTTTCAACACTATCACAAGTGCAAAAAGTGTTTTTTCCACACTAATACAAGTGCAAAAGTGGTTTCCTGCACCAACACAAGTGCGAAAAGTGGTTTTTCAACACTAACACAAGTGCGAAAAGTGGTTTTTCCACACTAATACAAGTTCAAAAGTGGTTTCCTGCACCAACACAAGTGCAAAAAGTGTTTTTTCCACACTAATACAAGTGCAAAAGTGGTTTCCTGCACCAATACAAGTGCGAAAAGTGGTTTTTCAACACTAACACAAGTGCGAAAAGTGGTTTTTCAACACTATCACAAGTGCAAAAAGTGTTTTTTCCACACTAATACAAGTGCAAAAGTGGTTTCCTGCACCAACACAAGTGCGAAAAGTGGTTTTTCAACACTAACACAAGTGCGAAAAGTGGTTTTTCAACACTAACACATGTGCGAAAAGTGGTTTTTCAACACTAACACAAGTGCGAAAAGTGTTTTTTCCACACTAATACAAGTGCAAAAGTGGTTTCCTGCACCAACACAAGTGCGAAAAGTGGTTTTTCAACACTAACACAATTGCGAAAAGTGGTTTTTCAACACTATCACAAGTGCAAAAAGTGTTTTTTCCACACTAATACAAGTGCAAAAGTGGTTTCCTGCACCAATACAAGTGCGAAAAGTGGTTTTTCAACACTAACACAAGTGCGAAAAGTGGTTTTTCAACACTATCACAAGTGCAAAAAGTGTTTTTTCCACACTAATACAAGTGCAAAAGTGGTTTCCTGCACCAACACAAGTGCGAAAAGTGGTTTTTCAACACTAACACAAGTGCGAAAAGTGGTTTTTCCACACTAATACAAGTTCAAAAGTGGTTTCTTGCACCAACACAAGTGCAAAAAGTGTTTTTTCCACACTAATACAAGTGCAAAAGTGGTTTCCTGCACCAACACAAGTGCAAAAAGTGGTTTTTCAACACTAACACAAGTGCGAAAAGTGGTTTTTCAACACAATCACAAGTGCAAAAAGTGTTTTTTCCACACTAATACAAGTGCAAAAGTGGTTTCCTGCACCAACACAAGTGCGAAAAGTGGTTTTTCAACACTAACACAAGTGCGAAAAGTGGTTTTTCAACACTAACACATGTGCGAAAAGTGGTTTTTCAACACTAACACAAGTGCGAAAAGTGTTTTTTCCACACTAATACAAGTGCAAAAGTGGTTTCCTGCACCAACACAAGTGCGAAAAGTGGTTTTTCAACACTATCACAAGTGCAAAAAGTGTTTTTTCCACACTAATACAAGTGCAAAAGTGGTTTCCTGCACCAACACAAGTGCAAAATGTGGTTTTCAACACTAACACAAGTGCGAAAAGTGGTTTTTCAACACTAACACAAGTGCGAAAAGTGTTTTTTCCACACTAATACAAGTGCAAAAGTGGTTTCCTGCACCATCACAAGTGCGAAAAGTGGTTTTCAACACTAACACAAGTGCGAAAAGTGGTTTTTCAACACTAACACAAGTGCGAAAAGTGGTTTTTCAACACTAACACAAGTGCGAAAAGAGGTTTTTCCACACTAATTCAAGTGCAAAAGTGGTTTCCTGCACCAACACAAGTGCGAAAAGTGGTTTTTCAACACTAACACAAGTGCGAAAAGTGGTTTTTCAACACTAACATAAGTGTGAAAAGTGGTTTTTCCACACTAATACAAGTGCAAAAGTGGTTTCCTGCACCAACACAAGTGCGAAAAGTGGTTTTTCAACACTAACACAAGTGCGAAAAGTGGTTTTTCAACACTATCACAAGTGCAAAAAGTGTTTTTTCCACACTAATACAAGTGCAAAAGTGGTTTCCTGCACCAACACAAGTGCGAAAAGTGGTTTTTCCACACTAACACAAGTGCGAAAAGTGGTTTTTCAACACTAACACGAGTGCGAAAAGTGGTTTTTCAACACTATCACAAGTGCAGAAAGTGTTTTTTCCACACTAATACAAGTGCAAAAGTGGTTTCCTGCACCAACACAAGTGCGAAAAGTGGTTTTCCAACACTAACACAAGTGCGAAAAGTGGTTTTTCAACACTAACACAAGTGCGAAAAGTGGTTTTTCAACACTATCACAAGTGCAAAAAGTGTTTTTGCCACACTAATACAAGTGCAAAAGTGGTTTCCTGCACCAACACAAGTGCGAAAAGTGGTTTTTCAACACTAACACATGTGCGAAAAGTGGTTTTTCAACACTAACACAAGTGCGAAAAGTGTTTTTTCCACACTAATACAAGTGCAAAAGTGGTTTCCTGCACCAACACAAGTGCGAAAAGTGGTTTTTCAACACTAACACAAGTGCGAAAAGTGGTTTTTCAACACTAACACGAGTGCGAAAAGTGGTTTTTCAACACTATCACAAGTGCAAAAAGTGTTTTTTCCACACTAATACAAGTGCAAAAGTGGTTTCCTGCACCAACACAAGTGCGAAAAGTGGTTTTCCAACACTAACACAAGTGCGAAAAGTGGTTTTTCAACACTAACACAAGTGCGAAAAGTGGTTTTTCAACACTATCACAAGTGCAAAAAGTGTTTTTGCCACACTAATACAAGTGCAAAAGTGGTTTCCTGCACCAACACAAGTGCGAAAAGTGGTTTTTCAACACTAACACAGGTGCGAAAAGTGGTTTTTCAACACTATCAGAAGTTCAAAAAGTGTTTTTTCCACACTAATACAAGTGCAAAAGTGGTTTCCTGCACCAACACAAGTGCGAAAAGTGTTTTTTCAACACTAACACAAGTGCGAAAAGTGGTTTTTCAACACTATCACAAGTGCAAAAAGTGTTTTTTCCACACTAATACAAGTGCAAAAGTGGTTTCCTGCACCAACACAAGTGCGAAAAGTGGTTTTTCAACACTAACACAAGTGCAAAAAGTGGTTTTTCAACACTAACACAAGTGTGAAAAGTGTTTTTTCCACACTAATACAAGTGCAAAAGTGGTTTCCTGCACCAACACAAGTGGGAAAAGTGGTTTTTCAACACTAACACAAGTGCGAAAAGTGGTTTTTCAACACTATCACAAGTGCAAAAAGAGTTTTTTCCACACTAATACAAGTGCAAAAGTGGTTTCCTGCACCAACACAAGTGCAAAATGTGGTTTTCAACACTAACACAACTGCGAAAAGTGGTTTTTCAACACTAACACAAGTGCGAAAAGTGGTTTTTCAACACTAACACAAGTTTGAAAAGTGGTTTTTCAACACTATCACAAGTGCAAAAAGTGTTTTTTCCACACTAATACAAGTGCAAAAGTGGTTTCCTGCACCAACATAAGTGCGAAAAGTGGTTTTTCAACACTAACACAAGTGCGAAAAGTGGTTTTTCAACACTAACACAAGTGCGAAAAGTGGTTTTTCCACACTAATACAAGTGCAAAAGTGGTTTCCTGCACCAACACAAGTGCGAAAAGTGGTTTTTCAACACTAACACAAGTGCGAAAAGTGGTTTTTCAACACTAACACAAGTGCGAAAAGTGGTTTTTCCACACTAATACAAGTGCAAAAGTGGTTTCCTGCACCAACACAAGTGCGAAAAGTGGTTTTTCAACACTAACACAAGTGCGAAAAGTGGTTTTTCAACACTAACATAAGTGCGAAAAGTGGTTTTTCCACACTAATACAAGTGCAAAAGTGGTTTCCTGCACCAACACAAGTGCGAAAAGTGGTTTTTCAACACTAACACAATTGCGAAAAGTGGTTTTTCAACACTACCACAAGTGCAAAAAGTGTTTTTTCCACACTAATACAAGTGCAAAAGTGGTTTCCTGCACCAATACAAGTGCGAAAAGTGGTTTTTCAACACTAACACAAGTGCGAAAAGTGGTTTTTCAACACTATCACAAGTGCAAAAAGTGTTTTTTCCACACTAATACAAGTGCAAAAGTGGTTTCCTGCACCAACACAAGTGCGAAAAGTGGTTTTTCAACACTAACACAAGTGCGAAAAGTGGTTTTTCCACACTAATACAAGTTCAAAAGTGGTTTCTTGCACCAACACAAGTGCAAAAAGTGTTTTTTCCACACTAATACAAGTGCAAAAGTGGTTTCCTGCACCAACACAAGTGCGAAAAGTGGTTTTTCAACACTAACACAAGTGCGAAAAGTGGTTTTTCAACACAATCACAAGTGCAAAAAGTGTTTTTTCCACACTAATACAAGTGCAAAAGTGGTTTCCTGCACCAACACAAGTGCGAAAAGTGGTTTTTCAACACTAACACAAGTGCGAAAAGTGGTTTTTCAACACTAACACATGTGCGAAAAGTGGTTTTTCAACACTAACACAAGTGTGAAAAGTGTTTTTTCCACACTAATACAAGTGCAAAAGTGGTTTCCTGCACCAACACAAGTGCGAAAAGTGGTTTTTCAACACTATCACAAGTGCAAAAAGTGTTTTTTCCACACTAATACAAGTGCAAAAGTGGTTTCCTGCACCAACACAAGTGCAAAATGTGGTTTTCAACACTAACACAAGTGCGAAAAGTGGTTTTTCAACACTAACACAAGTGCGAAAAGTGTTTTTTCCACACTAATACAAGTGCAAAAGTGGTTTCCTGCACCATCACAAGTGCGAAAAGTGGTTTTCAACACTAACACAAGTGCGAAAAGTGGTTTTTCAACACTAACACAAGTGCGAAAAGTGGTTTTTCAACACTAACACAAGTGCGAAAAGAGGTTTTTCCACACTAATTCAAGTGCAAAAGTGGTTTCCTGCACCAACACAAGTGCGAAAAGTGGTTTTTCAACACTAACACAAGTGCGAAAAGTGGTTTTTCAACACTAACATAAGTGTGAAAAGTGGTTTTTCCACACTAATACAAGTGCAAAAGTGGTTTCCTGCACCAACACAAGTGCGAAAAGTGGTTTTTCAACACTAACACAAGTGCGAAAAGTGGTTTTTCAACACTATCACAAGTGCAAAAAGTGTTTTTTCCACACTAATACAAGTGCAAAAGTGGTTTCCTGCACCAACACAAGTGCGAAAAGTGGTTTTTCAACACTAACACAAGTGCGAAAAGTGGTTTTTCAACACTATCACAAGTGCAAAAAGTGTTTTTTCCACACTAATACAAGTGCAAAAGTGGTTTCCTGCACCAACACAAGTGCGAAAAGTGGTTTTTCAACACTAACACAAGTGCGAAAAGTGGTTTTTCCACACTAATACAAGTTCAAAAGTGGTTTCCTGCACCAACACAAGTGCAAAAAGTGTTTTTTCCACACTAATACAAGTGCAAAAGTGGTTTCCTGCACCAATACAAGTGCGAAAAGTGGTTTTTCAACACTAACACAAGTGCGAAAAGTGGTTTTTCAACACTATCACAAGTGCAAAAAGTGTTTTTTCCACACTAATACAAGTGCAAAAGTGGTTTCCTGCACCAACACAAGTGCGAAAAGTGGTTTTTCAACACTAACACAAGTGCGAAAAGTGGTTTTTCAACACTAACACATGTGCGAAAAGTGGTTTTTCAACACTAACACAAGTGCGAAAAGTGTTTTTTCCACACTAATACAAGTGCAAAAGTGGTTTCCTGCACCAACACAAGTGCGAAAAGTGGTTTTTCAACACTAACACAAGTGCGAAAAGTGGTTTTTCAACACTAACACGAGTGCGAAAAGTGGTTTTTCAACACTATCACAAGTGCAAAAAGTGTTTTTTCCACACTAATACAAGTGCAAAAGTGGTTTCCTGCACCAACACAAGTGCGAAAAGTGGTTTTCCAACACTAACACAAGTGCGAAAAGTGGTTTTTCAACACTAACACAAGTGCGAAAAGTGGTTTTTCAACACTATCACAAGTGCAAAAAGTGTTTTTGCCACACTAATACAAGTGCAAAAGTGGTTTCCTGCACCAACACAAGTGCGAAAAGTGGTTTTTCAACACTAACACAAGTGCGAAAAGTGGTTTTTCAACACTAACACAACTGCGAAAAGTGGTTTTTCCACACTAATACACATGCAAAAGTGGTTTCCTGCACCAACACAAGTGCGAAAAGTGGTTTTTCAACACTAACACAAGTGCGAAAAGTGGTTTTTCAACACTATCTCAAGTGCAAAAAGTGTTTTTTCCACACTAATACAAGTGCAAGAGTTGTTTCCTGCACCAACACAAGTGCAAAAAGTGGTTTTTCAACACTAACACAAGTGCGAAAAGTGGTTTTTCAACACTAACACATGTGCGAAAAGTGGTTTTTCCACACTAACAAGTGCAAAAGTGGTTTCCTGCACCAACACAAGTGCGAAAAGTGGTTTTTCAACACTAACACAAGTGCGAAAAGTGGTTTTTCAACACTATCACAAGTGCAAAAAGTGTTTTTTCCACACTAATACAAGTGCAAAAGTGGTTTCCTGCACCAACACAAGTGCAAAATGTGGTTTTCAACACTAACACAAGTGCGAAAAGTGGTTTTTCAACACTAACACAAGTGCGAAAAGTGTTTTTTCCACACTAATACAAGTGCAAAAGTGGTTTCCTGCACCATCACAAGTGCGAAAAGTGGTTTTCAACACTAACACAAGTGCGAAAAGTGGTTTTTCAACACTAACACAAGTGCGAAAAGTGGTTTTTCAACACTAACACAAGTGCGAAAAGTGGTTTTTCCACACTAATACAAGTGCAAAAGTGGTTTCCTGCACCAACACAAGTGCGAAAACTGGTTTTTCAACACTAACACAAGTGCGAAAAGTGGTTTTTCAACACTAACATAAGTGCGAAAAGTGGTTTTTCCACACTAATACAAGTGCAAAAGTGGTTTCCTGCACCAACACAAGTGCGAAAAGTGGTTTTTCAACACTAACACAATTGCGAAAAGTGGTTTTTCAACACTATCACAAGTGCAAAAAGTGTTTTTTCCACACTAATACAAGTGCAAAAGTGGTTTCCTGCACCAACACAAGTGCGAAAAGTGGTTTTTCAACACTAACACAAGTGCAAAAAGTGGTTTTTCAACACTATCACAAGTGCAAAAAGTGTTCTTTCCACACTAATACAAGTGCAAAAGTGGTTTCCTGCACCAACACAAGTGCGAAAAGTGGTTTTTCAACACTAACACAAGTGCGAAAAGTGGTTTTTCCACACTATTACAAGTTCAAAAGTGGTTTCCTGCACCAACACAAGTGCAAAAAGTGTTTTTTCCACACTAATACAAGTGCAAAAGTGGTTTCCTGCACCAACACAAGTGCGAAAAGTGGTTTTTCAACACTAACACAAGTGCGAAAAGTGGTTTTTCAACACAATCACAAGTGCAAAAAGTGTTTTTTCCACACTAATACAAGTGCAAAAGTGGTTTCCTGCACCAACACAAGTGCGAAAAGTGGTTTTTCAACACTAACACAAGTGCGAAAAGTGGTTTTTCAACACTAACACATGTGCAAAAAGTGGTTTTTCAACACTAACACAAGTGCGAAAAGTGTTTTTTCCACACTAATACAAGTGCAAAAGTGGTTTCCTGCACCAACACAAGTGCGTAAAGTGGTTTTTCAACACTAACACAATTGCGAAAAGTGGTTTTTCAACACTATCACAAGTGCAAAAAGTGTTTTTTCCACACTAATACAAGTGCAAAAGTGGTTTCCTGCACCAACACAAGTGCGAAAAGTGGTTTTTCAACACTAACACAAGTGCAAAAAGTGGTTTTTCAACACTATCACAAGTGCAAAAAGTGTTTTTTCCACACTAATACAAGTGCAAAAGTGGTTTCCTGCACCAAAACAAGTGCGAAAAGTGGTTTTTCAACACTAACACAAGTGCGAAAAGTGGTTTTTCCACACTAATACAAGTTCAAAAGTGGTTTCCTGCACCAACACAAGTGCAAAAAGTGTTTTTTCCACACTAATACAAGTGCAAAAGTGGTTTCCTGCACCAACACAAGTGCGAAAAGTGGTTTTTCAACACTAACACAAGTGCGAAAAGTGGTTTTTCAACACAATCACAAGTGCAAAAAGTGTTTTTTCCACACTAATACAAGTGCAAAAGTGGTTTCCTGCACCAACACAAGTGCGAAAAGTGGTTTTTCAACACTAACACAAGTGCGGAAAGTGGTTTTTCAACACTAACACATGTGCGAAAAGTGGTTTTTCAACACTAACACAAGTGCGAAAAGTGTTTTTTCCACACTAATACAAGTGCAAAAGTGGTTTCCTGCACCAACACAAGTGCGAAAAGTGGTTTTTCAACACTAACACAAGTGCGAAAAGTGGTTTTTCAACACTAACACGAGTGCGAAAAGTGGTTTTTCAACACTATCACAAGTGCAAAAAGTGTTTTTTCCACACTAATACAAGTGCAAAAGTGGTTTCCTGCACCAACACAAGTGCGAAAAGTGGTTTTCCAACACTAACACAAGTGCGAAAAGTGGTTTTTCAACACTAACACAAGTGCGAAAAGTGGTTTTTCAACACTATCACAAGTGCAAAAAGTGTTTTTGCCACACTAATACAAGTGCAAAAGTGGTTTCCTGCACCAACACAAGTGCGAAAAGTGGTTTTTCAACACTAACACAGGTGCGAAAAGTGGTTTTTCAACACTATCAGAAGTTCAAAAAGTGTTTTTTCCACACTAATACAAGTGCAAAAGTGGTTTCCTGCACCAACACAAGTGCGAAAAGTGTTTTTTCAACACTAACACAAGTGCAAAAAGTGGTTTTTCAACACTATCACAAGTGCAAAAAGTGTTTTTTCAACACTAATACAAGTGCAAAAGTGGTTTCCTGCACCAAAACAAGTGCGAAAAGTGGTTTTTCAACACTAACACAAGTGCGAAAAGTGGTTTTTCCACACTAATACAAGTTCAAAAGTGGTTTCCTGCACCAACACAAGTGCAAAAAGTGTTTTTTCCACACTAATACAAGTGCAAAAGTGGTTTCCTGCACCAACACAAGTGCGAAAAGTGGTTTTTCAACACTAACACAAGTGCGAAAAGTGGTTTTTCAACACAATCACAAGTGCAAAAAGTGTTTTTTCCACACTAATACAAGTGCAAAAGTGGTTTCCTGCACCAACACAAGTGCGAAAAGTGGTTTTTCAACACTAACACAAGTGCGGAAAGTGGTTTTTCAACACTAACACATGTGCGAAAAGTGGTTTTTCAACACTAACACAAGTGCGAAAAGTGTTTTTTCCACACTAATACAAGTGCAAAAGTGGTTTCCTGCACCAACACAAGTGCGAAAAGTGGTTTTCCAACACTAACACAAGTGCGAAAAGTGGTTTTTCAACACTAACACAAGTGCGAAAAGTGGTTTTTCAACACTATCACAAGTGCAAAAAGTGTTTTTGCCACACTAATACAAGTGCAAAAGTGGTTTCCTGCACCAACACAAGTGCGAAAAGTGGTTTTTCAACACTAACACAGGTGCGAAAAGTGGTTTTTCAACACTATCAGAAGTTCAAAAAGTGTTTTTTCCACACTAATACAAGTGCAAAAGTGGTTTCCTGCACCAACACAAGTGCGAAAAGTGTTTTTTCAACACTAACACAAGTGCGAAAAGTGGTTTTTCAACACTATCACAAGTGCAAAAAGTGTTTTTTCCACACTAATACAAGTGCAAAAGTGGTTTCCTGCACCAACACAAGTGCGAAAAGTGGTTTTTCAACACTAACACAAGTGCAAAAAGTGGTTTTTCAACACTAACACAAGTGTGAAAAGTGTTTTTTCCACACTAATACAAGTGCAAAAGTGGTTTCCTGCACCAACACAAGTGCGAAAAGTGGTTTTTCAACACTAACACAAGTGCGAAAAGTGGTTTTTCAACACTATCACAAGTGCAAAAAGAGTTTTTTCCACACTAATACAAGTGCAAAAGTGGTTTCCTGCACCAACACAAGTGCAAAATGTGGTTTTCAACACTAACACAACTGCGAAAAGTGGTTTTTCAACACTAACACAAGTGCGAAAAGTGGTTTTTCAACACTAACACAAGTTTGAAAAGTGGTTTTTCAACACTATCACAAGTGCAAAAAGTGTTTTTTCCACACTAATACAAGTGCAAAAGTGGTTTCCTGCACCAACATAAGTGCGAAAAGTGGTTTTTCAACACTAACACAAGTGCGAAAAGTGGTTTTTCAACACTAACACAAGTGCGAAAAGTGGTTTTTCCACACTAATACAAGTGCAAAAGTGGTTTCCTGCACCAACACAAGTGCGAAAAGTGGTTTTTCAACACTAACACAAGTGCGAAAAGTGGTTTTTCAACACTAACACAAGTGCGAAAAGTGGTTTTTCCACACTAATACAAGTGCAAAAGTGGTTTCCTGCACCAACACAAGTGCGAAAGTGGTTTTTCAACACTAACACAAGTGCGAAAAGTGGTTTTTCAACACTAACATAAGTGCGAAAAGTGGTTTTTCCACACTAATACAAGTGCAAAAGTGGTTTCCTGCACCAACACAAGTGCGAAAAGTGGTTTTTCAACACTAACACAATTGCGAAAAGTGGTTTTTCAACACTATCACAAGTGTGAAAAGTGTTTTTTCCACACTAATACAAGTGCAAAAGTGGTTTCCTGCACCAATACAAGTGCGAAAAGTGGTTTTTCAACACTAACACAAGTGCGAAAAGTGGTTTTTCAACACTATCACAAGTGCAAAAAGTGTTTTTTCCACACTAATACAAGTGCAAAAGTGGTTTCCTGCACCAACACAAGTGCGAAAAGTGGTTTTTCAACACTAACACAAGTGCGAAAAGTGTTTTTCCACACTAATACAAGTTCAAAAGTGGTTTCTTGCACCAACACAAGTGCAAAAAGTGTTTTTTCCACACTAATACAAGTGCAAAAGTGGTTTCCTGCACCAACACAAGTGCGAAAAGTGGTTTTTCAACACTAACACAAGTGCGAAAAGTGGTTTTTCAACACAATCACAAGTGCAAAAAGTGTTTTTTCCACACTAATACAAGTGCAAAAGTGGTTTCCTGCACCAACACAAGTGCGAAAAGTGGTTTTTCAACACTAACACAAGTGGAAAAGTGGTTTTTCAACACTAACACATGTGCGAAAAGTGGTTTTTCAACACTAACACAAGTGCGAAAAGTGTTTTTTCCACACTAATACAAGTGCAAAAGTGGTTTCCTGCACCAACACAAGTGCGAAAAGTGGTTTTTCAACACTATCACAAGTGCAAAAAGTGTTTTTTCCACACTAATACAAGTGCAAAAGTGGTTTCCTGCACCAACACAAGTGCAAAATGTGGTTTTCAACACTAACACAAGTGCGAAAAGTGGTTTTTCAACACTAACACAAGTGCGAAAAGTGTTTTTTCCACACTAATACAAGTGCAAAAGTGGTTTCCTGCACCATCACAAGTGCGAAAAGTGGTTTTCAACACTAACACAAGTGCGAAAAGTGGTTTTTCAACACTAACACAAGTGCGAAAAGTGGTTTTTCAACACTAACACAAGTGCGAAAAGAGGTTTTTCCACACTAATTCAAGTGCAAAAGTGGTTTCCTGCACCAACACAAGTGCGAAAAGTGGTTTTTCAACACTAACACAAGTGCGAAAAGTGGTTTTTCAACACTAACATAAGTGTGAAAAGTGGTTTTTCCACACTAATACAAGTGCAAAAGTGGTTTCCTGCACCAACACAAGTGCGAAAAGTGGTTTTTCAACACTAACACAAGTGCGAAAAGTGGTTTTTCAACACTATCACAAGTGCAAAAAGTGTTTTTTCCACACTAATACAAGTGCAAAAGTGGTTTCCTGCACCAACACAAGTGCGAAAAGTGGATTTTTCAACACTAACACAAGTGCGAAAAGTGGTTTTTCAACACTATCACAAGTGCAAAAAGTGTTTTTTCCACACTAATACAAGTGCAAAAGTGGTTTCCTGCACCAACACAAGTGCGAAAAGTGGTTTTTCAACACTAACACAAGTGCGAAAAGTGGTTTTTCCACACTAATACAAGTTCAAAAGTGGTTTCCTGCACCAACACAAGTGCAAAAAGTGTTTTTTTCCACACTAATACAAGTGCAAAAGTTGTTTCCTGCACCAACACAAGTGCGAAAAGTGGTTTTTCAACACTAACACAAGTGCGAAAAGTGGTTTTTCAACACAATCACAAGTGCAAAAAGTGTTTTTTCCACACTAATACAAGTGCAAAAGTGGTTTCCTGCACCAACACAAGTGCGAAAAGTGGTTTTTCAACACTAACACAAGTGCGAAAAGTGGTTTTTCAACACTAACACATGTGCGAAAAGTGGTTTTTCAACACTAACACAAGTGCGAAAAGTGTTTTTTCCACACTAATACAAGTGCAAAAGTGGTTTCCTGCACCAACACAAGTGCGAAAAGTGGTTTTTCAACACTAACACAAGTGCGAAAAGTTGTTTTTCAACACTAACACAAGTGCGAAAAGTGTTTTTTCCACACTAATACAAGTGCAAAAGTGGTTTCCTGCACCAACACAAGTGCGAAAAGTGGTTTTCCAACACTAACACAAGTGCGAAAAGTGGTTTTTCAACACTAACACAAGTGCGAAAAGTGGTTTTTCAACACTATCACAAGTGCAAAAAGTGTTTTTGCCACACTAATACAAGTGCAAAAGTGGTTTCCTGCACCAACACAAGTGCGAAAAGTGGTTTTTCAACACTAACACAAGTGCGAAAAGTGGTTTTTCAACACTAACACAAGTACGAAAAGTGGTTTTTCCACACTAATACACATGCAAAAGTGGTTTCCTGCACCAACACAAGTGCGAAAAGTGGTTTTTCAACACTAACACAAGTGCGAAAAGTGGTTTTTCAACACTATCTCAAGTGCAAAAAGTGTTTTTTCCACACTAATACAAGTGCAAGAGTGGTTTCCTGCACCAACACAAGTGCAAAAAGTGGTTTTTCAACACTAACACAAGTGCGAAAAGTGGTTGTTCAACACTAACACATGTGCGAAAAGTGGTTTTTCCACACTAACAAGTGCAAAAGTGGTTTCCTGCACCAACACAAGTGCGAAAAGTGGTTTTTCAACACTAACACAAGTGCGAAAAGTGGTTTTTCAACACTATCACAAGTGCAAAAAGTGTTTTTTCCACACTAATACAAGTGCAAAAGTGGTTTCCTGCACCAACACAAGTGCGAAAAGTGGTTTTTCAACACTAACACAAGTGCGAAAAGTGGTTTTTCAACACTAACACAAGTGCGAAAAGTGGTTTTTCAACACTATCACAAGTGCAAAAAGTGTTTTTTCCACACTAATACAAGTGCAAAAGTGGTTTCCTGCACCAACACAAGTGCGAAAAGTGGTTTTTCAACACTAACACAAGTGCGAAAAGTGGTTTTTCAACACTAACACAAGTGCGAAAAGTGGTTTTTCAACACTATCACAAGTGCAAAAAGTGTTTTTTCCACACTAATACAAGTGCAAAAGTGGTTTCCTGCACCAACATAAGTGCGAAAAGTGGTTTTTCAACACTAACACAAGTGCGAAAAGTGGTTTTTCAACACTAACACAAGTGCGAAAAGTGGTTTTTCCACACTAAAGTGCAAAAGTGGTTTCCTGCACCAACACAAGTGCGAAAAGTGGTTTTTCAACACTAACACAAGTGCAAAAAGTGGTTTTTCAACACTATCACAAGTGCGAAAAGGTTTTTTCCACACTAATACAAGTGCAAAAGTGGTTTCCTGCACCATCACAAGTGCGAAAAGTGGTTTTTCAACACTAACACAAGTGCGAAAAGTGGTTTTTCAACACTATCACAAGTGCAAAAAGTGTTTTTTCCACACTAATACAAGTGCAAAAGTGGTTTTTCAACACTAACACAAGTGCGAAAAGTGGTTTTTCAACACTAACACATGTGCGAAAAGTGGTTTTTCAACACTAACACAAGTGCGAAAAGTGTTTTTTCCACACTAATACAAGTGCAAAAGTGGTTTCCTGCACCAACACAAGTGCGAAAAGTGGTTTTTCAACACTATCACAAGTGCAAAAAGTGTTTTTTCCACACTAATACAAGTGCAAAAGTGGTTTCCTGCACCAACACAAGTGCAAAATGTGGTTTTCAACACTAACACAAGTGCGAAAAGTGGTTTTTCAACACTAACACAAGTGCGAAAAGTGTTTTTTCCACACTAATACAAGTGCAAAAGTGGTTTCCTGCACCATCACAAGTGCGAAAAGTGGTTTTCAACACTAACACAAGTGCGAAAAGTGGTTTTTCAACACTAACACAAGTGCGAAAAGTGGTTTTTCAACACTAACACAAGTGCGAAAAGAGGTTTTTCCACACTAATTCAAGTGCAAAAGTGGTTTCCTGCACCAACACAAGTGCGAAAAGTGGTTTTTCAACACTAACACAAGTGCGAAAAGTGGTTTTTCAACACTAACATAAGTGTGAAAAGTGGTTTTTCCACACTAATACAAGTGCAAAAGTGGTTTCCTGCACCAACACAAGTGCGAAAAGTGGTTTTTCAACACTAACACAAGTGCGAAAAGTGGTTTTTCAACACTATCACAAGTGCAAAAAGTGTTTTTTCCACACTAATACAAGTGCAAAAGTGGTTTCCTGCACCAACAAAAGTGCGAAAAGTGGTTTTTCAACACTAACACAAGTGCGAAAAGTGGTTTTTCAACACTATCACAAGTGCAAAAAGTGTTTTTTCCACACTAATACAAGTGCAAAAGTGGTTTCCTGCACCAACACAAGTGCGAAAAGTGGTTTTTCAACACTAACACAAGTGCGAAAAGTGGTTTTTCCACACTAATACAAGTTCAAAAGTGGTTTCCTGCACCAACACAAGTGCAAAAAGTGTTTTTTCCACACTAATACAAGTGCAAAAGTGGTTTCCTGCACCAACACAAGTGCGAAAAGTGGTTTTTCAACACTAACACAAGTGCGAAAAGTGGTTTTTCAACACAATCACAAGTGCAAAAAGTGTTTTTTCCACACTAATACAAGTGCAAAAGTGGTTTCCTGCACCAACACAAGTGCGAAAAGTGGTTTTTCAACACTAACACAAGTGCGAAAAGTGGTTTTTCAACACTAACACATGTGCGAAAAGTGGTTTTTCAACACTAACACAAGTGCGAAAAGTGTTTTTTCCACACTAATACAAGTGCAAAAGTGGTTTCCTGCACCAACACAAGTGCGAAAAGTGGTTTTTCAACACTAACACAAGTGCGAAAAGTTGTTTTTCAACACTAACACGAGTGCGAAAAGTGGTTTTTCAACACTATGACAAGTGCAAAAAGTGTTTTTTCCACACTAATACAAGTGCAAAAGTGGTTTCCTGCACCAACACAAGTGCGAAAAGTGGTTTTTCAACACTAACACAAGTGCGAAAAGTGGTTTTTCAACACTAACACAAGTACGAAAAGTGGTTTTTCCACACTAATACACATGCAAAAGTGGTTTCCTGCACCAACACAAGTGCGAAAAGTGGTTTTTCAACACTAACACAAGTGCGAAAAGTGGTTTTTCAACACTATCTCAAGTGCAAAAAGTGTTTTTTCCACACTAATACAAGTGCAAGAGTGGTTTCCTGCACCAACACAAGTGCAAAAAGTGGTTTTTCAACACTAACACAAGTGCGAAAAGTGGTTTTTCAACACTAACACATGTGCGAAAAGTGGTTTTTCCACACTAACAAGTGCAAAAGTGGTTTCCTGCACCAACACAAGTGCGAAAAGTGGTTTTTCAACACTAACACAAGTGCGAAAAGTGGTTTTTCAACACTATCACAAGTGCAAAAAGTGTTTTTTCCACACTAATACAAGTGCAAAAGTGGTTTCCTGCACCAACACAAGTGCGAAAAGTGGTTTTTCAAAACTAACACAAGTGCGAAAAGTGGTTTTTCAACACTAATACAAGTGCGAAAAGTGGTTTTTCAACACTATCAGAAGTTCAAAAAGTGTTTTTTCCACACTAATACAAGTGCAAAAGTGGTTTGCTGCACCAACACAAGTGCGAAAAGTGGTTTTTCAACACTAACACAAGTGCGAAAAGTGGTTTTTCAACACTATCACAAGTGCAAAAAGTGTTTTTTCCACACTAATACAAGTGCAAAAGTGGTTTCCTGCACCAACACAAGTGCGAAAAGTGGTTTTTCAACACTAACACAAGTGCGAAAAGTGGTTTTTCAACACTAACACAAGTGTGAAAAGTGTTTTTTCCACACTAATACAAGTGCAAAAGTGGTTTCCTGCACCAACACAAGTGCGAAAAGTGGTTTTTCAACACTAACACAAGTGCGAAAAGTGGTTTTTCAACACTATCACAAGTGCAAAAAGTGTTTTTTCCACACTAATACAAGTGCAAAAGTGGTTTCCTGCACCAACATAAGTGCGAAAAGTGGTTTTTCAACACTAACACAAGTGCAAAAGTGGTTTCCTGCACCAACACAAGTGCGAAAAGTGGTTTTTCAACACTAACACAAGTGCAAAAAGTGGTTTTTCAACACTATCACAAGTGCGAAAAGTGTTTTTTCCACACTAATACAAGTGCAAAAGTGGTTTCCTGCACCATCACAAGTGCGAAAAGTGGTTTTTCAAAACTAACACAAGTGCGAAAAGTGGTTTTTCAACACTATCACAAGTGCAAAAAGTGTTTTTTCCACACTAATACAAGTGCAAAAGTGGTTTCCTGCACCAACACAAGTGCAAAATGTGGTTTTCAACACTAACACAACTGCGAAAAGTGGTTTTTCAACACTAACACAAGTGCGAAAAGTGGTTTTTCAACACTAACACAAGTGTGAAAAGTGGTTTTTCAACACTATCACAAGTGCAAAAAGTGTTTTTTCCACACTAATACAAGTGCAAAAGTGGTTTCCTGCACCAACATAAGTGCGAAAAGTGGTTTTTCAACACTAACACAAGTGCGAAAAGTGGTTTTTCAACACTAACACAAGTGCGAAAAGTGGTTTTTCCACACTAATACAAGTGCAAAAGTGGTTTCCTGCACCAACACAATTGCGAAAAGTGGTTTTTCAACACTAACACAAGTGCGAAAAGTGGTTTTTCAACACTAACACAAGTGCGAAAAGTGGTTTTTCCACACTAATACAAGTGCAAAAGTGGTTTCCTGCACCAACACAAGTGCGAAAAGTGGTTTTTCAACACTAACACAAGTGCGAAAAGTGGTTTTTCAACACTATCTCAAGTGCAAAAAGTGTTTTTTCCACACTAATACAAGTGCAAGAGTGGTTTCCTGCACCAACACAAGTGCAAAAAGTGGTTTTCAACACTAACACAAGTGCGAAAAGTGGTTTTTCAACACTAACACATGTGCGAAAAGTGGTTTTTCCACACTAACAAGTGCAAAAGTGGTTTCCTGCACCAACACAAGTGCGAAAAGTGGTTTTTCAACACTAACACAAGTGCGAAAAGTGGTTTTTCAACACTATCACAAGTGCAAAAAGTGTTTTTTCCACACTAATACAAGTGCAAAAGTGGTTTCCTGCACCAACACAAGTGCGAAAAGTGGTTTTTCAAAACTAACACAAGTGCGAAAAGTGGTTTTTCAACACTAATATAAGTGCGAAAAGTGGTTTTTCAACACTATCAGAAGTTCAAAAAGTGTTTTTTCCACACTAATACAAGTGCAAAAGTGGTTTCCTGCACCAACACAAGTGCGAAAAGTGGTTTTTCAACACTAACACAAGTGCGAAAAGTGGTTTTTCAACACTATCACAAGTGCAAAAAGTGTTTTTTCCACACTAATACAAGTGCAAAAGTGGTTTCCTGCACCAACACAAGTGCGAAAAGTGGTTTTTCAACACTAACACAAGTGCGAAAAGTGGTTTTTCAACACTAACACAAGTGTGAAAAGTGTTTTTTCCACACTAATACAAGTGCAAAAGTGGTTTCCTGCACCAACACAAGTGCGAAAAGTGGTTTTTCAACACTAACACAAGTGCGAAAAGTGGTTTTTCAACACTATCACAAGTGCAAAAAGTGTTTTTTCCACACTAATACAAGTGCAAAAGTGGTTTCCTGCACCAACATAAGTGCGAAAAGTGGTTTTTCAACACTAACACAAGTGCAAAAGTGGTTTCCTGCACCAACACAAGTGCGAAAAGTGGTTTTTCAACACTAACACAAGTGCAAAAAGTGGTTTTTCAACACTATCACAAGTGCGAAAAGTGTTTTTTTCCACACTAATACAAGTGCAAAAGTGGTTTCCTGCACCATCACAAGTGCGAAAAGTGGTTTTTCAACACTAACACAAGTGCGAAAAGTGGTTTTTCAACACTATCACAAGTGCAAAAAGTGTTTTTTCCACACTAATACAAGTGCAAAAGTGGTTTCCTGCACCAACACAAGTGCAAAATGTGGTTTTCAACACTAACACAACTGCGAAAAGTGGTTTTTCAACACTAACACAAGTGCGAAAAGTGGTTTTTCAACACTAACACAAGTGTGAAAAGTGGTTTTTCAACACTATCACAAGTGCAAAAAGTGTTTTTTCCACACTAATACAAGTGCAAAAGTGGTTTCCTGCACCAACATAAGTGCGAAAAGTGGTTTTTCAACACTAACACAAGTGCGAAAAGTGGTTTTTCAACACTAACACAAGTGCGAAAAGTGGTTTTTCCACACTAATACAAGTGCAAAAGTGGTTTCCTGCACCAACACAATTGCGAAAAGTGGTTTTTCAACACTAACACAAGTGCGAAAAGTGGTTTTTCAACACTAACACAAGTGCGAAAAGTGGTTTTTCCACACTAATACAAGTGCAAAAGTGGTTTCCTGCACCAACACAAGTGCGAAAAGTGGTTTTTCAACACTAACACAAGTGCGAAAAGTGGTTTTTCAACACTAACATAAGTGCGAAAAGTGGTTTTTTCCACACTAATACAAGTGCAAAAGTGGTTTCCTGCACCAACACAAGTGCGAAAAGTGGTTTTTCAACACTAACACAATTGCGAAAAGTGGTTTTTCAACACTATCACAAGTGCAAAAAGTGTTTTTTCCACACTAATACAAGTGCAAAAGTGGTTTCCTGCACCAATACAAGTGCAAAAAGTGGTTTTTCAACACTAACACAAGTGCGAAAAGTGGTTTTTCAACACTATCACAAGTGCAAAAAGTGTTTTTTCCACACTAATACAAGTGCAAAAGTGGTTTCCTGCACCAACACAAGTGCGAAAAGTGGTTTTTCAACACTAACACAAGTGCTAAAAGTGGTTTTCCACACTAATACAAGTTCAAAAGTGGTTTCTTGCACCAACACAAGTGCAAAAAGTGTTTTTTCCACACTAATACAAGTGCAAAAGTGGTTTCCTGCACCAACACAAGTGCGAAAAGTGGTTTTTCAACACTAACACAAGTGCGAAAAGTGGTTTTTCAACACAATCACAAGTGCAAAAAGTGTTTTTTCCACACTAATACAAGTGCAAAAGTGGTTTCCTGCACCAACACAAGTGCGAAAAGTGGTTTTTCAACACTAACACAAGTGCGAAAAGTGGTTTTTCAACACTAACACATGTGCGAAAAGTGGTTTTTCAACACTAACACAAGTGCGAAAAGTGTTTTTTCCACACTAATACAAGTGCAAAAGTGGTTTCCTGCACCAACACAAGTGCGAAAAGTGGTTTTTTCAACACTAACACAAGTGCGAAAAGTGGTTTTTCAACACTAACACGAGTGCGAAAAGTGGTTTTTCAACACTATCACAAGTGCAAAAAGTGTTTTTTCCACACTAATACAAGTGCAAAAGTGGTTTCCTGCACCAACACAAGTGCGAAAAGTGGTTTTCCAACACTAACACAAGTGCGAAAAGTGGTTTTTCAACACTAACACAAGTGCGAAAAGTGGTTTTTCAACACTATCACAAGTGCAAAAAGTGTTTTTGCCACACTAATACAAGTGCAAAAGTGGTTTCCTGCACCAACACAAGTGCGAAAAGTGGTTTTTCAACACTAACACAAGTGCGAAAAGTGGTTTTTCAACACTAACACAACTGCGAAAAGTGGTTTTTCCACACTAATACACATGCAAAAGTGGTTTCCTGCACCAACACAAGTGCGAAAAGTGGTTTTTCAACACTAACACAAGTGCGAAAAGTGGTTTTTCAACACTATCTCAAGTGCAAAAAGTGTTTTTTCCACACTAATACAAGTGCAAGAGTTGTTTCCTGCACCAACACAAGTGCAAAAAGTGGTTTTTCAACACTAACACAAGTGCGAAAAGTGGTTTTTCAACACTAACACATGTGCGAAAAGTGGTTTTTCCACACTAACAAGTGCAAAAGTGGTTTCCTGCACCAACACAAGTGCGAAAAGTGGTTTTTCAACACTAACACAAGTGCGAAAAGTGGTTTTTCAACACTATCACAAGTGCAAAAAGTGTTTTTTCCACACTAATACAAGTGCAAAAGTGGTTTCCTGCACCAACACAAGTGCAAAATGTGGTTTTCAACACTAACACAAGTGCGAAAAGTGGTTTTTCAACACTAACACAAGTGCGAAAAGTGTTTTTTCCACACTAATACAAGTGCAAAAGTGGTTTCCTGCACCATCACAAGTGCGAAAAGTGGTTTTCAACACTAACACAAGTGCGAAAAGTGGTTTTTCAACACTAACACAAGTGCGAAAAGTGGTTTTTCAACACTAACACAAGTGCGAAAAGTGGTTTTTCCACACTAATACAAGTGCAAAAGTGGTTTCCTGCACCAACACAAGTGCGAAAACTGGTTTTTCAACACTAACACAAGTGCGAAAAGTGGTTTTTCAACACTAACATAAGTGCGAAAAGTGGTTTTTCCACACTAATACAAGTGCAAAAGTGGTTTCCTGCACCAACACAAGTGCGAAAAGTGGTTTTTCAACACTAACACAATTGCGAAAAGTGGTTTTTCAACACTATCACAAGTGCAAAAAGTGTTTTTTCCACACTAATACAAGTGCAAAAGTGGTTTCCTGCACCAACACAAGTGCGAAAAGTGGTTTTTCAACACTAACACAAGTGCAAAAAGTAGTTTTTCAACACTATCACAAGTGCAAAAAGTGTTTTTTCTACACTAATACAAGTGCAAAAGTGGTTTCCTGCACCAACACAAGTGCGAAAAGTGGTTTTTCAACACTAACACAAGTGCGAAAAGTGGTTTTTCCACACTAATACAAGTTCAAAAGTGGTTTCCTGCACCAACACAAGTGCAAAAAGTGTTTTTTCCACACTAATACAAGTGCAAAAGTGGTTTCCTGCACCAACACAAGTGCGAAAAGTGGTTTTTCAACACTAACACAAGTGCGAAAAGTGGTTTTTCAACACTATCACAAGTGCAAAAAGTGTTTTTTCTACACTAATACAAGTGCAAAAGTGGTTTCCTGCACCAACACAAGTGCGAAAAGTGGTTTTTCAACACTAACACAAGTGCGAAAAGTGGTTTTTCCACACTAATACAAGTTCAAAAGTGGTTTCCTGCACCAACACAAGTGCGAAAAGTGGTTTTTCAACACTAACACAAGTGCGAAAAGTGGTTTTTCCACACTAATACAAGTGCAAAAGTGGTTTCCTGCACCAACACAAGTGCGAAAAGTGGTTTTTCAACACTAACACAAGTGCGAAAAGTGGTTTTTCCACACTAATACAAGTTCAAAAGTGGTTTCCTGCACCAACACAAGTGCAAAAAGTGTTTTTTCCACACTAATACAAGTGCAAAAGTGGTTTCCTGCACCAACACAAGTGCGAAAAGTGGTTTTTCAACACTAACACAATTGCGAAAAGTGGTTTTTCAACACTATCTCAAGTGCAAAAAGTGTTTTTTCCACACTAATACAAGTGCAAGAGTGGTTTCCTGCACCAACACAAGTGCAAAAAGTGGTTTTTCAACACTAACACAAGTGCGAAAAGTGGTTTTTCAACACTAACACATGTGCGAAAAGTGGTTTTTCCACACTAACAAGTGCAAAAGTGGTTTCCTGCACCAACACAAGTGCGAAAAGTGGTTTTTCAACACTAACACAAGTGCGAAAAGTGGTTTTTCAACACTATCACAAGTGCAAAAAGTGTTTTTTCCACACTAATACAAGTGCAAAAGTGGTTTCCTGCACCAACACAAGTGCGAAAAGTGGTTTTTCAAAACTAACACAAGTGCGAAAAGTGGTTTTTCAACACTAATACAAGTGCGAAAAGTGGTTTTTCAACACTATCAGAAGTTCAAAAAGTGTTTTTTCCACACTAATACAAGTGCAAAAGTGGTTTCCTGCACCAACACAAGTGCGAAAAGTGGTTTTTCAACACTAACACAAGTGCGAAAAGTGGTTTTTCAACACTATCACAAGTGCAAAAAGTGTTTTTTCCACACTAATACAAGTGCAAAAGTGGTTTCCTGCACCAACACAAGTGCGAAAAGTGGTTTTTCAACACTAACACAAGTGCGAAAAGTGGTTTTTCAACACTAACACAAGTGTGAAAAGTGTTTTTTCCACACTAATACAAGTGCAAAAGTGGTTTCCTGCACCAACACAAGTGCGAAAAGTGGTTTTTCAACACTAACACAAGTGCGAAAAGTGGTTTTTCAACACTATCACAAGTGCAAAAAGTGTTTTTTCCACACTAATACAAGTGCAAAAGTGGTTTCCTGCACCAACATAAGTGCGAAAAGTGGTTTTTCAACACTAACACAAGTGCAAAAGTGGTTTCCTGCACCAACACAAGTGCGAAAAGTGGTTTTTCAACACTAACACAAGTGCAAAAAGTGGTTTTTCAACACTATCACAAGTGCGAAAAGTGTTTTTTCCACACTAATACAAGTGCAAAAGTGGTTTCCTGCACCATCACAAGTGCGAAAAGTGGTTTTTCAACACTAACACAAGTGCGAAAAGTGGTTTTTCAACACTATCACAAGTGCAAAAAGTGTTTTTTCCACACTAATACAAGTGCAAAAGTGGTTTCCTGCACCAACACAAGTGCAAAATGTGGTTTTCAACACTAACACAACTGCGAAAAGTGGTTTTTCAACACTAACACAAGTGCGAAAAGTGGTTTTTCAACACTAACACAAGTGTGAAAAGTGGTTTTTCAACACTATCACAAGTGCAAAAAGTGTTTTTTCCACACTAATACAAGTGCAAAAGTGGTTTCCTGCACCAACATAAGTGCGAAAAGTGGTTTTTCAACACTAACACAAGTGCGAAAAGTGGTTTTTCAACACTAACACAAGTGTGAAAAGTGGTTTTTCCACACTAATACAAGTGCAAAAGTGGTTTCCTGCACCAACACAATTGCGAAAAGTGGTTTTTCAACACTAACACAAGTGCGAAAAGTGGTTTTTCAACACTACAAGGCGAAGTGGTTTCACAAGTGCAAAGTGGTTTCTTCACACAACACAAGTGCGAAAAGTGGTTTTTCAACACAAGTGCAAAAGTGGTTTTTCACACTAAGTGCAAAGTGTTTTTTCCACACTATTACAAGTGCAAAAGTGGTTTTTCAACACTAACACAAGTGCGAAAAAGTGGTTTTTTCAACACTAACAAGTGCGAAAAGTGGTTTTTCCACACTAACAAGTGCGAAAAGTGGTTTTCCTCACAAGTGCAAAAGTGGTTTCCTGCACCAACACAAGTGCGAAAAGTGGTTTTTCAACACTATCACAAGTGCAAAAAGTGTTTTTTCACACTAATACAAGTGCAAAAGTGGTTTTCCTGCACCAACACAAGGTTGCGAAAAGTGGTTTTTCAAAACTAACAAGTGCGAAAAGTGGTTTTTCAACACTAATACAAGTGCGAAAAGTGGTTTTTCAACACTATCAGAAGTTCAAAAAGTGTTTTTTCCACACTAATACAAGTGCAAAAGTGGTTTCCTGCACCAACACAAGTTACGAAAAGTGGTTTTTCAACACTAACACAAGTGCGAAAAGTGGTTTTTCAACACTATCACAAGTGCAAAAAGTGTTTTTTCCACACTAATACAAGTGCAAAAGTGGTTTCCTGCACCAACACAAGTGCGAAAAGTGGTTTTTCAACACTAACACAAGTGCGAAAAGTGGTTTTTCAACACTAACACAAGTGTGAAAAGTGTTTTTTCCACACTAATACAAGTGCAAAAGTGGTTTCCTGCACCAACACAAGTGCGAAAAGTGGTTTTTCAACACTAACACAAGTGCGAAAAGTGGTTTTTCAACACTATCACAAGTGCAAAAAGTGTTTTTTCCACACTAATACAAGTGCAAAAGTGGTTTCCTGCACCAACATAAGTGCGAAAAGTGGTTTTTCAACACTAACACAAGTGCAAAAGTGGTTTCCTGCACCAACACAAGTGCGAAAAGTGGTTTTTCAACACTAACACAAGTGCAAAAAGTGGTTTTTCAACACTATCACAAGTGCGAAAAGTGTTTTTTCCACACTAATACAAGTGCAAAAGTGGTTTCCTGCACCATCACAAGTGCGAAAAGTGGTTTTTCAACACTAACACAAGTGCGAAAAGTGGTTTTTCAACACTATCACAAGTGCAAAAAGTGTTTTTTCCACACTAATACAAGTGCAAAAGTGGTTTCCTGCACCAACACAAGTGCAAAATGTGGTTTTCAACACTAACACAACTGCGAAAAGTGGTTTTTCAACACTAACACAAGTGCGAAAAGTGGTTTTTCAACACTAACACAAGTGTGAAAAGTGGTTTTTCAACACTATCACAAGTGCAAAAAGTGTTTTTTCCACACTAATACAAGTGCAAAAGTGGTTTCCTGCACCAACATAAGTGCGAAAAGTGGTTTTTCAACACTAACACAAGTGCGAAAAGTGGTTTTTCAACACTAACACAAGTGCGAAAAGTGGTTTTTCCACACTAATACAAGTGCAAAAGTGGTTTCCTGCACCAACACAATTGCGAAAAGTGGTTTTTCAACACTAACACAAGTGCGAAAAGTGGTTTTTCAACACTAACACAAGTGCGAAAAGTGGTTTTTCCACACTAATACAAGTGCAAAAGTGGTTTCCTGCACCAACACAAGTGCGAAAAGTGGTTTTTCAACACTAACACAAGTGCGAAAAGTGGTTTTTCAACACTAACATAAGTGCGAAAAGTGGTTTTTCCACACTAATACAAGTGCAAAAGTGGTTTCCTGCACCAACACAAGTGCGAAAAGTGGTTTTTCAACACTAACACAATTGCGAAAAGTGGTTTTTCAACACTATCACAAGTGCAAAAAGTGTTTTTTCCACACTAATACAAGTGCAAAAGTGGTTTCCTGCACCAATACAAGTGCAAAAAGTGGTTTTTCAACACTAACACAAGTGCGAAAAGTGGTTTTTCAACACTATCACAAGTGCAAAAAGTGTTTTTTCCACACTAATACAAGTGCAAAAGTGGTTTCCTGCACCAACACAAGTGCGAAAAGTGGTTTTTCAACACTAACACAAGTGCGAAAAGTGGTTTTTCCACACTAATACAAGTTCAAAAGTGGTTTCTTGCACCAACACAAGTGCAAAAAGTGTTTTTTCCACACTAATACAAGTGCAAAAGTGGTTTCCTGCACCAACACAAGTGCGAAAAGTGGTTTTTCAACACTAACACAAGTGCGAAAAGTGGTTTTTCAACACAATCACAAGTGCAAAAAGTGTTTTTTCCACACTAATACAAGTGCAAAAGTGGTTTCCTGCACCAACACAAGTGCGAAAAGTGGTTTTTCAACACTAACACAAGTGCGAAAAGTGGTTTTTCAACACTAACACATGTGCGAAAAGTGGTTTTTCAACACTAACACAAGTGCGAAAAGTGTTTTTTCCACACTAATACAAGTGCAAAAGTGGTTTCCTGCACCAACACAAGTGCGAAAAGTGGTTTTTCAACACTAACACAAGTGCGAAAAGTGGTTTTTCAACACTAACACAAGTGCGAAAAGTGGTTTTTCAACACTATCACAAGTGCAAAAAGTGTTTTTGCCACACTAATACAAGTGCAAAAGTGGTTTCCTGCACCAACACAAGTGCGAAAAGTGGTTTTTCAACACTAACACAAGTGCGAAAAGTGGTTTTTCAACACTAACACAACTGCGAAAAGTGGTTTTTCCACACTAATACACATGCAAAAGTGGTTTCCTGCACCAACACAAGTGCGAAAAGTGGTTTTTCAACACTAACACAAGTGCGAAAAGTGGTTTTTCAACACTATCTCAAGTGCAAAAAGTGTTTTTTCCACACTAATACAAGTGCAAGAGTTGTTTCCTGCACCAACACAAGTGCAAAAAGTGGTTTTTCAACACTAACACAAGTGCGAAAAGTGGTTTTTCAACACTAACACATGTGCGAAAAGTGGTTTTTCCACACTAACAAGTGCAAAAGTGGTTTCCTGCACCAAC
Source organism: Myxine glutinosa (assembly GCF_964187855.1). Lineage (NCBI taxonomy): Eukaryota > Metazoa > Chordata > Myxini > Myxiniformes > Myxinidae > Myxine > Myxine glutinosa. The sequence goes on from NW_027616602.1 coordinate 207,198, forward strand.
ACAAGTGCGAAAAGTGGTTTTTCAACACTAACACAAGTGCGAAAAGTGGTTTTTCAACACTATCACAAGTGCAAAAAGTATTTTTTCCACACTAATACAAGTGCAAAAGTGGTTTCCTGCACCAACACAAGTGCAAAATGTGGTTTTCAACACTAACACAAGTGCGAAAAGTGGTTTTTCAACACTAACACAAGTGCGAAAAGTGTTTTTTCCACACTAATACAAGTGCAAAAGTGGTTTCCTGCACCATCACAAGTGCGAAAAGTGGTTTTCAACACTAACACAAGTGCGAAAAGTGGTTTTTCAACACTAACACAATTGCGAAAAGTGGTTTTTCAACACTATCACAAGTGCAAAAAGTGTTTTTTCCACACTAATACAAGTGCAAAAGTGGTTTCCTGCACCAACACAAGTGCGAAAAGTGGTTTTTCAACACTAACACAAGTGCAAAAAGTAGTTTTTCAACACTATCACAAGTGCAAAAAGTGTTTTTTCTACACTAATACAAGTGCAAAAGTGGTTTCCTGCACCAACACAAGTGCGAAAAGTGGTTTTTCAACACTAAAACAAGTGCGAAAAGTGGTTTTTCCACACTAATACAAGTTCAAAAGTGGTTTCCTGCACCAACACAAGTGCAAAAAGTGTTTTTTCCACACTAATACAAGTGCAAAAGTGGTTTCCTGCACCAACAGAAGTGCGAAAAGTGGTTTTTCAACACTAACACAAGTGCGAAAAGTGGTTTTTCAACACTATCACAAGTGCAAAAAGTGTTTTTTCTACACTAATACAAGTGCAAAAGTGGTTTCCTGCACCAACACAAGTGCGAAAAGTGGTTTTTCAACACTAACACAAGTGCGAAAAGTGGTTTTTCCACACTAATACAAGTTCAAAAGTGGTTTCCTGCACCAACACAAGTGCGAAAAGTGGTTTTTCAACACTAACACAAGTGCGAAAAGTGGTTTTTCCACACTAATACAAGTGCAAAAGTGGTTTCCTGCACCAACACAAGTGCGAAAAGTGGTTTTTCAACACTAACACATGTGCGAAAAGTGGTTTTTCCACACTAATACAAGTTCAAAAGTGGTTTCCTGCACCAACACAAGTGCAAAAAGTGTTTTTTCCACACTAATACAAGTGCAAAAGTGGTTTCCTGCACCAACACAAGTGCGAAAAGTGGTTTTTCAACACTAACACAATTGCGAAAAGTGGTTTTTCAACACTATCACAAGTGCAAAAAGTGTTTTTTCCACACTAATACAAGTGCAAAAGTGGTTTCCTGCACCAACACAAGTGCGAAAAGTGGTTTTTCAACACTAACACAAGTGCAAAAAGTGGTTTTTCAACACTATCACAAGTGCAAAAAGTGTTTTTTCCACACTAATACAAGTGCAAAAGTGGTTTCCTGCACCAAAACAAGTGCGAAAAGTGGTTTTTCAACACTAACACAAGTGCGAAAAGTGGTTTTTCCACACTAATACAAGTTCAAAAGTGGTTTCCTGCACCAACACAAGTGCAAAAAGTGTTTTTTCCACACTAATACAAGTGCAAAAGTGGTTTCCTGCACCAACACAAGTGCGAAAAGTGGTTTTTCAACACTAACACAAGTGCGAAAAGTGGTTTTTCAACACAATCACAAGTGCAAAAAGTGTTTTTTCCACACTAATACAAGTGCAAAAGTGGTTTCCTGCACCAACACAAGTGCGAAAAGTGGTTTTTCAACACTAACACAAGTGCGAAAAGTGGTTTTTCAACACTAACACATGTGCGAAAAGTGGTTTTTCAACACTAACACAAGTGCGAAAAGTGTTTTTTCCACACTAATACAAGTGCAAAAGTGGTTTCCTGCACCAACACAAGTGCGAAAAGTGGTTTTTCAACACTAACACAAGTGCGAAAAGTGGTTTTTCAACACTAACACGAGTGCGAAAAGTGGTTTTTCAACACTATCACAAGTGCAAAAAGTGTTTTTTCCACACTAATACAAGTGCAAAAGTGGTTTCCTGCACCAACACAAGTGCGAAAAGTGGTTTTCCAACACTAACACAAGTGCGAAAAGTGGTTGTTCAACACTAACACAAGTGCGAAAAGTGGTTTTTCAACACTATCACAAGTGCAAAAAGTGTTTTTGCCACACTAATACAAGTGCAAAAGTGGTTTCCTGCACCAACACAAGTGCGAAAAGTGGTTTTTCAACACTAACACAGGTGCGAAAAGTGGTTTTTCAACACTATCAGAAGTTCAAAAAGTGTTTTTTCCACACTAATACAAGTGCAAAAGTGGTTTCCTGCACCAACACAAGTGCGAAAAGTGTTTTTTCAACACTAACACAAGTGCGAAAAGTGGTTTTTCAACACTATCACAAGTGCAAAAAGTGTTTTTTCCACACTAATACAAGTGCAAAAGTGGTTTCCTGCACCAACACAAGTGCGAAAAGTGGTTTTTCAACACTAACACAAGTGCAAAAAGTGGTTTTTCAACACTAACACAAGTGTGAAAAGTGTTTTTTCCACACTAATACAAGTGCAAAAGTGGTTTCCTGCACCAACACAAGTGCGAAAAGTGGTTTTTCAACACTAACACAAGTGCGAAAAGTGGTTTTTCAACACTATCACAAGTGCAAAAAGAGTTTTTTCCACACTAATACAAGTGCAAAAGTGGTTTCCTGCACCAACACAAGTGCAAAATGTGGTTTTCAACACTAACACAACTGCGAAAAGTGGTTTTTCAACACTAACACAAGTGCGAAAAGTGGTTTTTCAACACTAACACAAGTTTGAAAAGTGGTTTTTCAACACTATCACAAGTGCAAAAAGTGTTTTTTCCACACTAATACAAGTGCAAAAGTGGTTTCCTGCACCAACATAAGTGCGAAAAGTGGTTTTTCAACACTAACACAAGTGCGAAAAGTGGTTTTTCAACACTAACACAAGTGCGAAAAGTGGTTTTTCCACACTAATACAAGTGCAAAAGTGGTTTCCTGCACCAACACAAGTGCGAAAAGTGGTTTTTCAACACTAACACAAGTGCGAAAAGTGGTTTTTCAACACTAACACAAGTGCGAAAAGTGGTTTTTCCACACTAATACAAGTGCAAAAGTGGTTTCCTGCACCAACACAAGTGCGAAAAGTGGTTTTTCAACACTAACACAAGTGCGAAAAGTGGTTTTTCAACACTAACATAAGTGCGAAAAGTGGTTTTTCCACACTAATACAAGTGCAAAAGTGGTTTCCTGCACCAACACAAGTGCGAAAAGTGGTTTTTCAACACTAACACAATTGCGAAAAGTGGTTTTTCAACACTATCACAAGTGCAAAAAGTGTTTTTTCCACACTAATACAAGTGCAAAAGTGGTTTCCTGCACCAATACAAGTGCGAAAAGTGGTTTTTCAACACTAACACAAGTGCGAAAAGTGGTTTTTCAACACTATCACAAGTGCAAAAAGTGTTTTTTCCACACTAATACAAGTGCAAAAGTGGTTTCCTGCACCAACACAAGTGCGAAAAGTGGTTTTTCAACACTAACACAAGTGCGAAAAGTGGTTTTTCCACACTAATACAAGTTCAAAAGTGGTTTCTTGCACCAACACAAGTGCAAAAAGTGTTTTTTCCACACTAATACAAGTGCAAAAGTGGTTTCCTGCACCAACACAAGTGCGAAAAGTGGTTTTTCAACACTAACACAAGTGCGAAATGTGGTTTTTCAACACAATCACAAGTGCAAAAAGTGTTTTTTCCACACTAATACAAGTGCAAAAGTGGTTTCCTGCACCAACACAAGTGCGAAAAGTGGTTTTTCAACACTAACACAAGTGCGAAAAGTGGTTTTTCAACACTAACACATGTGCGAAAAGTGGTTTTTCAACACTAACACAAGTGCGAAAAGTGTTTTTTCCACACTAATACAAGTGCAAAAGTGGTTTCCTGCACCAACACAAGTGCGAAAAGTGGTTTTTCAACACTATCACAAGTGCAAAAAGTGTTTTTTCCACACTAATACAAGTGCAAAAGTGGTTTCCTGCACCAACACAAGTGCAAAATGTGGTTTTCAACACTAACACAAGTGCGAAAAGTGGTTTTTCAACACTAACACAAGTGCGAAAAGTGTTTTTTCCACACTAATACAAGTGCAAAAGTGGTTTCCTGCACCATCACAAGTGCGAAAAGTGGTTTTCAACACTAACACAAGTGCGAAAAGTGGTTTTTCAACACTAACACAAGTGCGAAAAGTGGTTTTTCAACACTATCACAAGTGCAAAAAGTGTTTTTTCCACACTAATACAAGTGCAAAAGTGGTTTCCTGCACCAACACAAGTGCGAAAAGTGTTTTTTCAACACTAACACAAGTGCGAAAAGTGGTTTTTCAACACTATCACAAGTGCAAAAAGTGTTTTTTCCACACTAATACAAGTGCAAAAGTGGTTTCCTGCACCAACACAAGTGCGAAAAGTGGTTTTTCAACACTAACACAAGTGCAAAAAGTGGTTTTTCAACACTAACACAAGTGTGAAAAGTGTTTTTTCCACACTAATACAAGTGCAAAAGTGGTTTCCTGCACCAACACAAGTGCGAAAAGTGGTTTTTCAACACTAACACAAGTGCGAAAAGTGGTTTTTCAACACTATCACAAGTGCAAAAAGAGTTTTTTCCACACTAATACAAGTGCAAAAGTGGTTTCCTGCACCAACACAAGTGCAAAATGTGGTTTTCAACACTAACACAACTGCGAAAAGTGGTTTTTCAACACTAACACAAGTGCGAAAAGTGGTTTTTCAACACTAACACAAGTTTGAAAAGTGGTTTTTCAACACTATCACAAGTGCAAAAAGTGTTTTTTCCACACTAATACAAGTGCAAAAGTGGTTTCCTGCACCAACATAAGTGCGAAAAGTGGTTTTTCAACACTAACACAAGTGCGAAAAGTGGTTTTTCAACACTAACACAAGTGCGAAAAGTGGTTTTTCCACACTAATACAAGTGCAAAAGTGGTTTCCTGCACCAACACAAGTGCGAAAAGTGGTTTTTCAACACTAACACAAGTGCGAAAAGTGGTTTTTCAACACTAACACAAGTGCGAAAAGTGGTTTTTCCACACTAATACAAGTGCAAAAGTGGTTTCCTGCACCAACACAAGTGCGAAAAGTGGTTTTTCAACACTAACACAAGTGCGAAAAGTGGTTTTTCAACACTAACATAAGTGCGAAAAGTGGTTTTTCCACACTAATACAAGTGCAAAAGTGGTTTCCTGCACCAACACAAGTGCGAAAAGTGGTTTTTCAACACTAACACAATTGCGAAAAGTGGTTTTTCAACACTATCACAAGTGCAAAAAGTGTTTTTTCCACACTAATACAAGTGCAAAAGTGGTTTCCTGCACCAATACAAGTGCGAAAAGTGGTTTTTCAACACTAACACAAGTGCGAAAAGTGGTTTTTCAACACTATCACAAGTGCAAAAAGTGTTTTTTCCACACTAATACAAGTGCAAAAGTGGTTTCCTGCACCAACACAAGTGCGAAAAGTGGTTTTTCAACACTAACACAAGTGCGAAAAGTGGTTTTTCCACACTAATACAAGTTCAAAAGTGGTTTCTTGCACCAACACAAGTGCAAAAAGTGTTTTTTCCACACTAATACAAGTGCAAAAGTGGTTTCCTGCACCAACACAAGTGCGAAAAGTGGTTTTTCAACACTAACACAAGTGCGAAATGTGGTTTTTCAACACAATCACAAGTGCAAAAAGTGTTTTTTCCACACTAATACAAGTGCAAAAGTGGTTTCCTGCACCAACACAAGTGCGAAAAGTGGTTTTTCAACACTAACACAAGTGCGAAAAGTGGTTTTTCAACACTAACACATGTGCGAAAAGTGGTTTTTCAACACTAACACAAGTGCGAAAAGTGTTTTTTCCACACTAATACAAGTGCAAAAGTGGTTTCCTGCACCAACACAAGTGCGAAAAGTGGTTTTTCAACACTATCACAAGTGCAAAAAGTGTTTTTTCCACACTAATACAAGTGCAAAAGTGGTTTCCTGCACCAACACAAGTGCAAAATGTGGTTTTCAACACTAACACAAGTGCGAAAAGTGGTTTTTCAACACTAACACAAGTGCGAAAAGTGTTTTTTCCACACTAATACAAGTGCAAAAGTGGTTTCCTGCACCATCACAAGTGCGAAAAGTGGTTTTCAACACTAACACAAGTGCGAAAAGTGGTTTTTCAACACTAACACAAGTGCGAAAAGTGGTTTTTCAACACTAACACAAGTGCGAAAAGAGGTTTTTCCACACTAATTCAAGTGCAAAAGTGGTTTCCTGCACCAACACAAGTGCGAAAAGTGGTTTTTCAACACTAACACAAGTGCGAAAAGTGGTTTTTCAACACTAACATAAGTGTGAAAAGTGGTTTTTCCACACTAATACAAGTGCAAAAGTGGTTTCCTGCACCAACACAAGTGCGAAAAGTGGTTTTTCAACACTAACACAAGTGCGAAAAGTGGTTTTTCAACACTATCACAAGTGCAAAAAGTGTTTTTTCCACACTAATACAAGTGCAAAAGTGGTTTCCTGCACCAACACAAGTGCGAAAAGTGGTTTTTCAACACTAACACAAGTGCGAAAAGTGGTTTTTCAACACTATCACAAGTGCAAAAAGTGTTTTTTCCACACTAATACAAGTGCAAAAGTGGTTTCCTGCACCAACACAAGTGCGAAAAGTGGTTTTTCAACACTAACACAAGTGCGAAAAGTGGTTTTTCCACACTAATACAAGTTCAAAAGTGGTTTCCTGCACCAACACAAGTGCAAAAAGTGTTTTTTCCACACTAATACAAGTGCAAAAGTGGTTTCCTGCACCAACACAAGTGCGAAAAGTGGTTTTTCAACACTAACACATGTGCGAAAAGTGGTTTTTCAACACTAACACAAGTGCGAAAAGTGTTTTTTCCACACTAATACAAGTGCAAAAGTGGTTTCCTGCACCAACACAAGTGCGAAAAGTGGTTTTTCAACACTAACACAAGTGCGAAAAGTTGTTTTTCAACACTAACACAAGTGCGAAAAGTGTTTTTTCCACACTAATACAAGTGCAAAAGTGGTTTCCTGCACCAACACAAGTGCGAAAAGTGGTTTTCCAACACTAACACAAGTGCGAAAAGTGGTTTTTCAACACTAACACAAGTTCGAAAAGTGGTTTTTCAACACTATCACAAGTGCAAAAAGTGTTTTTGCCACACTAATACAAGTGCAAAAGTGGTTTCCTGCACCAACACAAGTGCGAAAAGTGGTTTTTCAACACTAACACAAGTGCGAAAAGTGGTTTTTCAACACTAACACAAGTACGAAAAGTGGTTTTTCCACACTAATACACATGCAAAAGTGGTTTCCTGCACCAACACAAGTGCGAAAAGTGGTTTTTCAACACTAACACAAGTGCGAAAAGTGGTTTTTCAACACTATCTCAAGTGCAAAAAGTGTTTTTTCCACACTAATACAAATGCAAGAGTGGTTTCCTGCACCAACACAAGTGCAAAAAGTGGTTTTTCAACACTAACACAAGTGCGAAAAGTGGTTTTTCAACACTAACACATGTGCGAAAAGTGGTTTTTCCACACTAACAAGTGCAAAAGTGGTTTCCTGCACCAACACAAGTGCAAAAAGTGTTTTTTCCACACTAATACAAGTGCAAAAGTGGTTTCCTGCACCAACACAAGTGCGAAAAGTGGTTTTTCAACACTAACACAAGTGCGAAAAGTGGTTTTTCCACACTAATACAAGTTCAAAAGTGGTTTCCTGCACCAACACAAGTGCGAAAAGTGGTTTTTCAACACTAACACAAGTGCGAAAAGTGGTTTTTCCACACTAATACAAGTGCAAAAGTGGTTTCCTGCACCAACACAAGTGCGAAAAGTGGTTTTTCAACACTAACACAAGTGCGAAAAGTGGTTTTTCCACACTAATACAAGTTCAAAAGTGGTTTCCTGCACCAACACAAGTGCAAAAAGTGTTTTTTCCACACTAATACAAGTGCAAAAGTGGTTTCCTGCACCAACACAAGTGCGAAAAGTGGTTTTTCAACACTAACACAATTGCGAAAAGTGGTTTTTCAACACTATCACAAGTGCAAAAAGTGTTTTTTCCACACTAATACAAGTGCAAAAGTGGTTTCCTGCACCAACACAAGTGCGAAAAGTGGTTTTTCAACACTAACACAAGTGCAAAAAGTGGTTTTTCAACACTATCACAAGTGCAAAAAGTGTTTTTTCCACACTAATACAAGTGCAAAAGTGGTTTCCTGCACCAAAACAAGTGCGAAAAGTGGTTTTTCAACACTAACACAAGTGCGAAAAGTGGTTTTTCCACACTAATACAAGTTCAAAAGTGGTTTCCTGCACCAACACAAGTGCAAAAAGTGTTTTTTCCACACTAATACAAGTGCAAAAGTGGTTTCCTGCACCAACACAAGTGCGAAAAGTGGTTTTTCAACACTAACACAAGTGCGAAAAGTGGTTTTTCAACACAATCACAAGTGCAAAAAGTGTTTTTTCCACACTAATACAAGTGCAAAAGTGGTTTCCTGCACCAACACAAGTGCGAAAAGTGGTTTTTCAACACTAACACAAGTGCGAAAAGTGGTTTTTCAACACTAACACATGTGCGAAAAGTGGTTTTTCAACACTAACACAAGTGCGAAAAGTGTTTTTTCCACACTAATACAAGTGCAAAAGTGGTTTCCTGCACCAACACAAGTGCGAAAAGTGGTTTTTCAACACTAACACAAGTGCGAAAAGTGGTTTTTCAACACTAACACGAGTGCGAAAAGTGGTTTTTCAACACTATCACAAGTGCAAAAAGTGTTTTTTCCACACTAATACAAGTGCAAAAGTGGTTTCCTGCACCAACACAAGTGCGAAAAGTGGTTTTCCAACACTAACACAAGTGCGAAAAGTGGTTGTTCAACACTAACACAAGTGCGAAAAGTGGTTTTTCAACACTATCACAAGTGCAAAAAGTGTTTTTGCCACACTAATACAAGTGCAAAAGTGGTTTCCTGCACCAACACAAGTGCGAAAAGTGGTTTTTCAACACTAACACAGGTGCGAAAAGTGGTTTTTCAACACTGTCAGAAGTTCAAAAAGTGTTTTTTCCACACTAATACAAGTGCAAAAGTGGTTTCCTGCACCAACACAAGTGCGAAAAGTGTTTTTTCAACACTAACACAAGTGCGAAAAGTGGTTTTTCAACACTATCACAAGTGCAAAAAGTGTTTTTTCCACACTAATACAAGTGCAAAAGTGGTTTCCTGCACCAACACAAGTGCGAAAAGTGGTTTTTCAACACTAACACAAGTGCAAAAAGTGGTTTTTCAACACTAACACAAGTGTGAAAAGTGTTTTTTCCACACTAATACAAGTGCAAAAGTGGTTTCCTGCACCAACACAAGTGCGAAAAGTGGTTTTTCAACACTAACACAAGTGCGAAAAGTGGTTTTTCAACACTATCACAAGTGCAAAAAGAGTTTTTTCCACACTAATACAAGTGCAAAAGTGGTTTCCTGCACCAACACAAGTGCAAAATGTGGTTTTCAACACTAACACAACTGCGAAAAGTGGTTTTTCAACACTAACACAAGTGCGAAAAGTGGTTTTTCAACACTAACACAAGTTTGAAAAGTGGTTTTTCAACACTATCACAAGTGCAAAAAGTGTTTTTTCCACACTAATACAAGTGCAAAAGTGGTTTCCTGCACCAACATAAGTGCGAAAAGTGGTTTTTCAACACTAACACAAGTGCGAAAAGTGGTTTTTCAACACTAACACAAGTGCGAAAAGTGGTTTTTCCACACTAATACAAGTGCAAAAGTGGTTTCCTGCACCAACACAAGTGCGAAAAGTGGTTTTTCAACACTAACACAAGTGCGAAAAGTGGTTTTTCAACACTAACACAAGTGCGAAAAGTGGTTTTTCCACACTAATACAAGTGCAAAAGTGGTTTCCTGCACCAACACAAGTGCGAAAAGTGGTTTTTCAACACTAACACAAGTGCGAAAAGTGGTTTTTCAACACTAACATAAGTGCGAAAAGTGGTTTTTCCACACTAATACAAGTGCAAAAGTGGTTTCCTGCACCAACACAAGTGCGAAAAGTGGTTTTTCAACACTAACACAATTGCGAAAAGTGGTTTTTCAACACTATCACAAGTGCAAAAAGTGTTTTTTCCACACTAATACAAGTGCAAAAGTGGTTTCCTGCACCAATACAAGTGCGAAAAGTGGTTTTTCAACACTAACACAAGTGCGAAAAGTGGTTTTTCAACACTATCACAAGTGCAAAAAGTGTTTTTTCCACACTAATACAAGTGCAAAAGTGGTTTCCTGCACCAACACAAGTGCGAAAAGTGGTTTTTCAACACTAACACAAGTGCGAAAAGTGGTTTTTCCACACTAATACAAGTTCAAAAGTGGTTTCTTGCACCAACACAAGTGCAAAAAGTGTTTTTTCCACACTAATACAAGTGCAAAAGTGGTTTCCTGCACCAACACAAGTGCGAAAAGTGGTTTTTCAACACTAACACAAGTGCGAAATGTGGTTTTTCAACACAATCACAAGTGCAAAAAGTGTTTTTTCCACACTAATACAAGTGCAAAAGTGGTTTCCTGCACCAACACAAGTGCGAAAAGTGGTTTTTCAACACTAACACAAGTGCGAAAAGTGGTTTTTCAACACTAACACATGTGCGAAAAGTGGTTTTTCAACACTAACACAAGTGCGAAAAGTGTTTTTTCCACACTAATACAAGTGCAAAAGTGGTTTCCTGCACCAACACAAGTGCGAAAAGTGGTTTTTCAACACTATCACAAGTGCAAAAAGTGTTTTTTCCACACTAATACAAGTGCAAAAGTGGTTTCCTGCACCAACACAAGTGCAAAATGTGGTTTTCAACACTAACACAAGTGCGAAAAGTGGTTTTTCAACACTAACACAAGTGCGAAAAGTGTTTTTTCCACACTAATACAAGTGCAAAAGTGGTTTCCTGCACCATCACAAGTGCGAAAAGTGGTTTTCAACACTAACACAAGTGCGAAAAGTGGTTTTTCAACACTAACACAAGTGCGAAAAGTGGTTTTTCAACACTAACACAAGTGCGAAAAGAGGTTTTTCCACACTAATTCAAGTGCAAAAGTGGTTTCCTGCACCAACACAAGTGCGAAAAGTGGTTTTTCAACACTAACACAAGTGCGAAAAGTGGTTTTTCAACACTAACATAAGTGTGAAAAGTGGTTTTTCCACACTAATACAAGTGCAAAAGTGGTTTCCTGCACCAACACAAGTGCGAAAAGTGGTTTTTCAACACTAACACAAGTGCGAAAAGTGGTTTTTCAACACTATCACAAGTGCAAAAAGTGTTTTTTCCACACTAATACAAGTGCAAAAGTGGTTTCCTGCACCAACACAAGTGCGAAAAGTGGTTTTTCAACACTAACACAAGTGCGAAAAGTGGTTTTTCAACACTATCACAAGTGCAAAAAGTGTTTTTTCCACACTAATACAAGTGCAAAAGTGGTTTCCTGCACCAACACAAGTGCGAAAAGTGGTTTTTCAACACTAACACAAGTGCGAAAAGTGGTTTTTCCACACTAATACAAGTTCAAAAGTGGTTTCCTGCACCAACACAAGTGCAAAAAGTGTTTTTTCCACACTAATACAAGTGCAAAAGTGGTTTCCTGCACCAACACAAGTGCGAAAAGTGGTTTTTCAACACTAACACATGTGCGAAAAGTGGTTTTTCAACACTAACACAAGTGCGAAAAGTGTTTTTTCCACACTAATACAAGTGCAAAAGTGGTTTCCTGCACCAACACAAGTGCGAAAAGTGGTTTTTCAACACTAACACAAGTGCGAAAAGTTGTTTTTCAACACTAACACAAGTGCGAAAAGTGTTTTTTCCACACTAATACAAGTGCAAAAGTGGTTTCCTGCACCAACACAAGTGCGAAAAGTGGTTTTTCAACACTAACACAAGTGCGAAAAGTGGTTTTTCAACACTAACACAAGTTCGAAAAGTGGTTTTTCAACACTATCACAAGTGCAAAAAGTGTTTTTGCCACACTAATACAAGTGCAAAAGTGGTTTCCTGCACCAACACAAGTGCGAAAAGTGGTTTTTCAACACTAACACAAGTGCGAAAAGTGGTTTTTCAACACTAACACAAGTACGAAAAGTGGTTTTTCCACACTAATACACATGCAAAAGTGGTTTCCTGCACCAACACAAGTGCGAAAAGTGGTTTTTCAACACTAACACAAGTGCGAAAAGTGGTTTTTCAACACTATCTCAAGTGCAAAAAGTGTTTTTTCCACACTAATACAAGTGCAAGAGTGGTTTCCTGCACCAACACAAGTGCAAAAAGTGGTTTTTCAACACTAACACAAGTGCGAAAAGTGGTTTTTCAACACTAACACATGTGCGAAAAGTGGTTTTTCCACACTAACAAGTGCAAAAGTGGTTTCCTGCACCAACACAAGTGCGAAAAGTGGTTTTTCAACACTAACACAAGTGCGAAAAGTGGTTTTTCAACACTATCACAAGTGCAAAAAGTGTTTTTTCCACACTAATACAAGTGCAAAAGTGGTTTCCTGCACCAACACAAGTGCGAAAAGTGGTTTTTCAACACTAACACAAGTGCGAAAAGTGGTTTTTCAACACTAACACAAGTGCGAAAAGTGGTTTTTCAACACTATCAGAAGTTCAAAAAGTGTTTTTTCCACACTAATACAAGTGCAAAAGTGGTTTCCTGCACCAACACAAGTGCGAAAAGTGGTTTTTCAACACTAACACAAGTGCGAAAAGTGGTTTTTCAACACTATCACAAGTGCAAAAAGTGTTTTTTCCACACTAATACAAGTGCAAAAGTGGTTTCCTGCACCAACACAAGTGCGAAAAGTGGTTTTTCAACACTAACACAAGTGCGAAAAGTGGTTTTTCAACACTATCACAAGTGCAAAAAGTGTTTTTTCCACACTAATACAAGTGCAAAAGTGGTTTCCTGCACCAACATAAGTGCGAAAAGTGGTTTTTCAACACTAACACAAGTGCGAAAAGTGGTTTTTCAACACTAACACAAGTGCGAAAAGTGGTTTTTCCACACTAAAGTGCAAAAGTGGTTTCCTGCACCAACACAAGTGCGAAAAGTGGTTTTTCAACACTAACACAAGTGCAAAAAGTGGTTTTTCAACACTATCACAAGTGCGAAAAGTGTTTTTTCCACACTAATACAAGTGCAAAAGTGGTTTCCTGCACCATCACAAGTGCGAAAAGTGGTTTTTCAACACTAACACAAGTGCGAAAAGTGGTTTTTCAACACTATCACAAGTGCAAAAAGTGTTTTTTCCACACTAATACAAGTGCAAAAGTGGTTTTTCAACACTAACACAAGTGCGAAAAGTGGTTTTTCAACACTAACACATGTGCGAAAAGTGGTTTTTCAACACTAACACAAGTGCGAAAAGTGTTTTTTCCACACTAATACAAGTGCAAAAGTGGTTTCCTGCACCAACACAAGTGCGAAAAGTGGTTTTTCAACACTATCACAAGTGCAAAAAGTGTTTTTTCCACACTAATACAAGTGCAAAAGTGGTTTCCTGCACCAACACAAGTGCAACATGTGGTTTTCAACACTAACACAAGTGCGAAAAGTGGTTTTTCAACACTAACACAAGTGCGAAAAGTGTTTTTTCCACACTAATACAAGTGCAAAAGTGGTTTCCTGCACCATCACAAGTGCGAAAAGTGGTTTTCAACACTAACACAAGTGCGAAAAGTGGTTTTTCAACACTAACACAAGTGCGAAAAGTGGTTTTTCAACACTAACACAAGTGCGAAAAGAGGTTTTTCCACACTAATTCAAGTGCAAAAGTGGTTTCCTGCACCAACACAAGTGCGAAAAGTGGTTTTTCAACACTAACACAAGTGCGAAAAGTGGTTTTTCAACACTAACATAAGTGTGAAAAGTGGTTTTTCCACACTAATACAAGTGCAAAAGTGGTTTCCTGCACCAACACAAGTGCGAAAAGTGGTTTTTCAACACTAACACAAGTGCGAAAAGTGGTTTTTCAACACTATCACAAGTGCAAAAAGTGTTTTTTCCACACTAATACAAGTGCAAAAGTGGTTTCCTGCACCAACAAAAGTGCGAAAAGTGGTTTTTCAACACTAACACAAGTGCGAAAAGTGGTTTTTCAACACTATCACAAGTGCAAAAAGTGTTTTTTCCACACTAATACAAGTGCAAAAGTGGTTTCCTGCACCAACACAAGTGCGAAAAGTGGTTTTTCAACACTAACACAAGTGCGAAAAGTGGTTTTTCCACACTAATACAAGTTCAAAAGTGGTTTCCTGCACCAACACAAGTGCAAAAAGTGTTTTTTCCACACTAATACAAGTGCAAAAGTGGTTTCCTGCACCAACACAAGTGCGAAAAGTGGTTTTTCAACACTAACACAAGTGCGAAAAGTGGTTTTTCAACACAATCACAAGTGCAAAAAGTGTTTTTTCCACACTAATACAAGTGCAAAAGTGGTTTCCTGCACCAACACAAGTGCGAAAAGTGGTTTTTCAACACTAACACAAGTGCGAAAAGTGGTTTTTCAACACTAACACATGTGCGAAAAGTGGTTTTTCAACACTAACACAAGTGCGAAAAGTGTTTTTTCCACACTAATACAAGTGCAAAAGTGGTTTCCTGCACCAACACAAGTGCGAAAAGTGGTTTTTCAACACTAACACAAGTGCGAAAAGTTGTTTTTCAACACTAACACGAGTGCGAAAAGTGGTTTTTCAACACTATGACAAGTGCAAAAAGTGTTTTTTCCACACTAATACAAGTGCAAAAGTGGTTTCCTGCACCAACACAAGTGCGAAAAGTGGTTTTCCAACACTAACACAAGTGCGAAAAGTGGTTTTTCAACACTAACACAAGTGCGAAAAGTGGTTTTTCAACACTATCACAAGTGCAAAAAGTGTTTTTGCCACACTAATACAAGTGCAAAAGTGGTTTCCTGCACCAACACAAGTGCGAAAAGTGGTTTTTCAACACTAACACAAGTGCGAAAAGTGGTTTTTCAACACTAACACAAGTACGAAAAGTGGTTTTTCCACACTAATACACATGCAAAAGTGGTTTCCTGCACCAACACAAGTGCGAAAAGTGGTTTTTCAACACTAACACAAGTGCGAAAAGTGGTTTTTCAACACTATCTCAAGTGCAAAAAGTGTTTTTTCCACACTAATACAAGTGCAAGAGTGGTTTCCTGCACCAACACAAGTGCAAAAAGTGGTTTTTCAACACTAACACAAGTGCGAAAAGTGGTTTTTCAACACTAACACATGTGCGAAAAGTGGTTTTTCCACACTAACAAGTGCAAAAGTGGTTTCCTGCACCAACACAAGTGCGAAAAGTGGTTTTTCAACACTAACACAAGTGCGAAAAGTGGTTTTTCAACACTATCACAAGTGCAAAAAGTGTTTTTTCCACACTAATACAAGTGCAAAAGTGGTTTCCTGCACCAACACAAGTGCGAAAAGTGGTTTTTCAACACTAACACAAGTGCGAAAAGTGGTTTTTCAACACTAACACAAGTGCGAAAAGTGGTTTTTCAACACTATCAGAAGTTCAAAAAGTGTTTTTGCCACACTAATACAAGTGCAAAAGTGGTTTCCTGCACCAACACAAGTGCGAAAAGTGGTTTTTCAACACTAACACAAGTGCGAAAAGTGGTTTTTCAACACTATCACAAGTGCAAAAAGTGTTTTTTCCACACTAATACAAGTGCAAAAGTGGTTTCCTGCACCAACACAAGTGCGAAAAGTGGTTTTTCAACACTAACACAAGTGCGAAAAGTGGTTTTTCAACACTAACACAAGTGTGAAAAGTGTTTTTTCCACACTAATACAAGTGCAAAAGTGGTTTCCTGCACCAACACAAGTGCGAAAAGTGGTTTTTCAACACTAACACAAGTGCGAAAAGTGGTTTTTCAACACTATCACAAGTGCAAAAAGTGTTTTTTCCACACTAATACAAGTGCAAAAGTGGTTTCCTGCACCAACATAAGTGCGAAAAGTGGTTTTTCAACACTAACACAAGTGCGAAAAGTGGTTTTTCAACACTAACACAAGTGCGAAAAGTGGTTTTTCCACACTAATACAAGTGCAAAAGTGGTTTCCTGCACCAACACAAGTGCGAAAAGTGGTTTTTCAACACTAACACAAGTGCAAAAAGTGGTTTTTCAACACTATCACAAGTGCGAAAAGTGTTTTTTCCACACTAATACAAGTGCAAAAGTGGTTTCCTGCACCATCACAAGTGCGAAAAGTGGTTTTTCAACACTAACACAAGTGCGAAAAGTGGTTTTTCAACACTATCACAAGTGCAAAAAGTGTTTTTTCCACACTAATACAAGTGCAAAAGTGGTTTCCTGCACCAACACAAGTGCAAAATGTGGTTTTCAACACTAACACAACTGCAAAAAGTGGTTTTTCAACACTAACACAAGTGCGAAAAGTGGTTTTTCAACACTAACACAAGTGTGAAAAGTGGTTTTTCAACACTATCACAAGTGCAAAAAGTGTTTTTTCCACACTAATACAAGTGCAAAAGTGGTTTCCTGCACCAACATAAGTGCGAAAAGTGGTTTTTCAACACTAACACAAGTGCGAAAAGTGGTTTTTCAACACTAACACAAGTGCGAAAAGTGGTTTTTCCACACTAATACAAGTGCAAAAGTGGTTTCCTGCACCAACACAATTGCGAAAAGTGGTTTTTCAACACTAACACAAGTGCGAAAAGTGGTTTTTCAACACTAACACAAGTGCGAAAAGTGGTTTTTCCACACTAATACAAGTGCAAAAGTGGTTTCCTGCACCAACACAAGTGCGAAAAGTGGTTTTTCAACACTAACACAAGTGCGAAAAGTGGTTTTTCAACACTAACATAAGTGCGAAAAGTGGTTTTTCCACACTAATACAAGTGCAAAAGTGGTTTCCTGCACCAACACAAGTGCGAAAAGTGGTTTTTCAACACTAACACAATTGCGAAAAGTGGTTTTTCAACACTATCACAAGTGCAAAAAGTGTTTTTTCCACACTAATACAAGTGCAAAAGTGGTTTCCTGCACCAATACAAGTGCGAAAAGTGGTTTTTCAACACTAACACAAGTGCGAAAAGTGGTTTTTCAACACTATCACAAGTGCAAAAAGTGTTTTTTCCACACTAATACAAGTGCAAAAGTGGTTTCCTGCACCAACACAAGTGCGAAAAGTGGTTTTTCAACACTAACACAAGTGCGAAAAGTGGTTTTTCAACACAATCACAAGTGCAAAAAGTGTTTTTTCCACACTAATACAAGTGCAAAAGTGGTTTCCTGCACCAACACAAGTGCGAAAAGTGGTTTTTCAACACTAACACAAGTGCGAAAAGTGGTTTTTCAACACTAACACATGTGCGAAAAGTGGTTTTTCAACACTAACACAAGTGCGAAAAGTGTTTTTTCCACACTAATACAAGTGCAAAAGTGGTTTCCTGCACCAACACAAGTGCGAAAAGTGGTTTTTCAACACTAACACAAGTGCGAAAAGTGGTTTTTCAACACTAACACGAGTGCGAAAAGTGGTTTTTCAACACTATCACAAGTGCAAAAAGTGTTTTTTCCACACTAATACAAGTGCAAAAGTGGTTTCCTGCACCAACACAAGTGCGAAAAGTGGTTTTCCAACACTAACACAAGTGCGAAAAGTGGTTTTTCAACACTAACACAAGTGCGAAAAGTGGTTTTTCAACACTATCACAAGTGCAAAAAGTGTTTTTGCCACACTAATACAAGTGCAAAAGTGGTTTCCTGCACCAACACAAGTGCGAAAAGTGGTTTTTCAACACTAACACAAGTGCGAAAAGTGGTTTTTCAACACTAACACAACTGCGAAAAGTGGTTTTTCCACACTAATACACATGCAAAAGTGGTTTCCTGCACCAACACAAGTGCGAAAAGTGGTTTTTCAACACTAACACAAGTGCGAAAAGTGGTTTTTCAACACTATCTCAAGTGCAAAAAGTGTTTTTTCCACACTAATACAAGTGCAAGAGTTGTTTCCTGCACCAACACAAGTGCAAAAAGTGGTTTTTCAACACTAACACAAGTGCGAAAAGTGGTTTTTCAACACTAACACATGTGCGAAAAGTGGTTTTTCCACACTAACAAGTGCAAAAGTGGTTTCCTGCACCAACACAAGTGCGAAAAGTGGTTTTTCAACACTAACACAAGTGCGAAAAGTGGTTTTTCAACACTATCACAAGTGCAAAAAGTGTTTTTTCCACACTAATACAAGTGCAAAAGTGGTTTCCTGCACCAACACAAGTGCAAAATGTGGTTTTCAACACTAACACAAGTGCGAAAAGTGGTTTTTCAACACTAACACAAGTGCGAAAAGTGTTTTTTCCACACTAATACAAGTGCAAAAGTGGTTTCCTGCACCATCACAAGTGCGAAAAGTGGTTTTCAACACTAACACAAGTGCGAAAAGTGGTTTTTCAACACTAACACAAGTGCGAAAAGTGGTTTTTCAACACTAACACAAGTGCGAAAAGTGGTTTTTCCACACTAATACAAGTGCAAAAGTGGTTTCCTGCACCAACACAAGTGCGAAAACTGGTTTTTCAACACTAACACAAGTGCGAAAAGTGGTTTTTCAACACTAACATAAGTGCGAAAAGTGGTTTTTCCACACTAATACAAGTGCAAAAGTGGTTTCCTGCACCAACACAAGTGCGAAAAGTGGTTTTTCAACACTAACACAATTGCGAAAAGTGGTTTTTCAACACTATCACAAGTGCAAAAAGTGTTTTTTCCACACTAATACAAGTGCAAAAGTGGTTTCCTGCACCAACACAAGTGCGAAAAGTGGTTTTTCAACACTAACACAAGTGCAAAAAGTAGTTTTTCAACACTATCACAAGTGCAAAAAGTGTTTTTTCTACACTAATACAAGTGCAAAAGTGGTTTCCTGCACCAACACAAGTGCGAAAAGTGGTTTTTCAACACTAACACAAGTGCGAAAAGTGGTTTTTCCACACTAATACAAGTTCAAAAGTGGTTTCCTGCACCAACACAAGTGCAAAAAGTGTTTTTTCCACACTAATACAAGTGCAAAAGTGGTTTCCTGCACCAACACAAGTGCGAAAAGTGGTTTTTCAACACCAACACAAGTGCGAAAAGTGGTTTTTCAACACAATCACAAGTGCAAAAAGTAGTTTTTCAACACTAACACAAGTGCAAAAAGTAGTTTTTCAACACTATCACAAGTGCAAAAAGTGTTTTTTCTACACTAATACAAGTGCAAAAGTGGTTTCCTGCACCAACACAAGTGCGAAAAGTGGTTTTTCAACACTAACACAAGTGCGAAAAGTGGTTTTTCCACACTAATACAAGTTCAAAAGTGGTTTCCTGCACCAACACAAGTGCAAAAAGTGTTTTTTCCACACTAATACAAGTGCAAAAGTGGTTTCCTGCACCAACACAAGTGCGAAAAGTGGTTTTTCAACACCAACACAAGTGCGAAAAGTGGTTTTTCAACACAATCACAAGTGCAAAAAGTGTTTTTTCCACACTAATACAAGTGCAAAAGTGGTTTCCTGCACCAACACAAGTGCGAAAAGTGGTTTTTCAACACTAACACAAGTGCGAAAAGTGGTTTTTCAACACTAACACATGTGCGAAAAGTGGTTTTTCAACACTAACACAAGTGCGAAAAGTGTTTTTTCCACACTAATACAAGTGCAAAAGTGGTTTCCTGCACCAACACAAGTGCGTAAAGTGGTTTTTCAACACTAACACAATTGCGAAAAGTGGTTTTTCAACACTATCACAAGTGCAAAAAGTGTTTTTTCCACACTAATACAAGTGCAAAAGTGGTTTCCTGCACCAACACAAGTGCGAAAAGTGGTTTTTCAACACTAACACAAGTGCAAAAAGTGGTTTTTCAACACTATCACAAGTGCAAAAAGTGTTTTTTCCACACTAATACAAGTGCAAAAGTGGTTTCCTGCACCAACACAAGTGCGAAAAGTGGTTTTTCAACACTAACACAAGTGCGAAAAGTGGTTTTTCCACACTAATACAAGTTCAAAAGTGGTTTCCTGCACCAACACAAGTGCAAAAAGTGTTTTTTCCACACTAATACAAGTGCAAAAGTGGTTTCCTGCACCAACACAAGTGCGAAAAGTGGTTTTTCAACACTAACACAAGTGCGAAAAGTGGTTTTTCAACACAATCACAAGTGCAAAAAGTGTTTTCTTCCACACTAATACAAGTGCAAAAGTGGTTTCCTGCACCAACACAAGTGCGAAAAGTGGTTTTTCAACACTAACACAAGTGCGAAAAGTGGTTTTTCAACACTAACACATGTGCGAAAAGTGGTTTTTCAACACTAACACAAGTGCGAAAAGTGTTTTTTCCACACTAATACAAGTGCAAAAGTGGTTTCCTGCACCAACACAAGTGCGAAAAGTGGTTTTTCAACACTAACACAAGTGCGAAAAGTGGTTTTTCAACACTAACACGAGTGCGAAAAGTGGTTTTTCAACACTATCACAAGTGCAAAAAGTGTTTTTTCCACACTAATACAAGTGCAAAAGTGGTTTCCTGCACCAACACAAGTGCGAAAAGTGGTTTTCCAACACTAACACAAGTGCGAAAAGTGGTTTTTCAACACTAACACAAGTGCGAAAAGTGGTTTTTCAACACTATCACAAGTGCAAAAAGTGTTTTTGCCACACTAATACAAGTGCAAAAGTGGTTTCCTGCACCAACACAAGTGCGAAAAGTGGTTTTTCAACACTAACACAAGTGCGAAAAGTGGTTTTTCAACACTATCAGAAGTTCAAAAAGTGTTTTTTCCACACTAATACAAGTGCAAAAGTGGTTTCCTGCACCAACACAAGTGCGAAAAGTGTTTTTTCAACACTAACACAAGTGCGAAAAGTGGTTTTTCAACACTATCACAAGTGCAAAAAGTGTTTTTTCCACACTAATACAAGTGCAAAAGTGGTTTCCTGCACCAACACAAGTGCGAAAAGTGGTTTTTCAACACTAACACAAGTGCAAAAAGTGGTTTTTCAACACTAACACAAGTGTGAAAAGTGTTTTTTCCACACTAATACAAGTGCAAAAGTGGTTTCCTGCACCAACACAAGTGCGAAAAGTGGTTTTTCAACACTAACACAAGTGCGAAAAGTGGTTTTTCAACACTATCACAAGTGCAAAAAGTGTTTTTTCCACACTAATACAAGTGCAAAAGTGGTTTCCTGCACCAACATAAGTGCGAAAAGTGGTTTTTCAACACTAACACAAGTGCGAAAAGTGGTTTTTCAACACTAACACAAGTGCAAAAAGTGGTTTTTCCACACTAATACAAGTGCAAAAGTGGTTTCCTGCACCAACACAAGTGCGAAAAGTGGTTTTTCAACACTAACACAAGTGCGAAAAGTGGTTTTTCAACACTATCACAAGTGCGAAAAGTGTTTTTTCCACACTAATACAAGTGCAAAAGTGGTTTCCTGCACCATCACAAGTGCGAAAAGTGGTTTTTCAACACTAACACAAGTGCGAAAAGTGGTTTTTCGACACTATCACAAGTGCAAAAAGTGTTTTTTCCACACTAATACAAGTGCAAAAGTGGTTTCCTGCACCAACACAAGTGCAAAATGTGGTTTTCAACACTAACACAAGTGCGAAAAGTGGTTTTTCAACACTAACACAACTGCGAAAAGTGTTTTTTCCACACTAATACAAGTGCAAAAGTGGTTTCCTGCACCATCACAAGTGCGAAAAGTGGTTTTTCAACACTAACACAAGTGCGAAAAGTGGTTTTTCAACACTATCACAAGTGCAAAAAGTGTTTTTTCCACACTAATACAAGTGCAAAAGTGATTTCCTGCACCAACACAAGTGCGAAAAGTGGTTTTTCAACACTAACACAAGTGCGAAAAGTGGTTTTTCAACACTAACACAAGTGCGAAAAGTGGTTTTTCAACACTATCACAAGTTCAAGAAGTGTTTTTTCCACACTAATACAAGTGCAAAAGTGGTTTCCTGCACCAACACAAGTGCGAAAAGTGGTTTTTCAACACTAACACAAGTGCGAAAAGTGGTTTTTCAACACTATCACAAGTGCAAAAAGTGTTTTTTCCACACTAATACAAGTGCAAAAGTGGTTTCCTGCACCAACACAAGTGCAAAATGTGGTTTTCAACACTAACACAACTGCGAAAAGTGGTTTTTCAACACTAACACAAGTGCGAAAAGTGGTTTTTCAACACTAACACAAGTGTGAAAAGTGGTTTTTCAACACTATCACAAGTGCAAAAAGTGTTTTTTCCACACTAATACAAGTGCAAAAGTGGTTTACTGCACCAACATAAGTGCGAAAAGTGGTTTTTCAACACTAACACAAGTGCGAAAAGTGGTTTTTCAACACTAACACAAGTGCGAAAAGTGGTTTTTCCACACTAATACAAGTGCAAAAGTGGTTTCCTGCACCAACACAATTGCGAAAAGTGGTTTTTCAACACTAACACAAGTGCGAAAAGTGGTTTTTCAACACTAACACAAGTGCGAAAAGTGGTTTTTCCACACTAATACAAGTGCAAAAGTGGTTTCCTGCACCAACACAAGTGCGAAAAGTGGTTTTTCAACACTAACACAAGTGCGAAAAGTGGTTTTTCAACACTAACATAAGTGCGAAAAGTGGTTTTTCCACACTAATACAAGTGCAAAAGTGGTTTCCTGCACCAACACAAGTGCGAAAAGTGGTTTTTCAACACTAACACAATTGCGAAAAGTGGTTTTTCAACACTATCACAAGTGCAAAAAGTGTTTTTTCCACACTAATACAAGTGCAAAAGTGGTTTCCTGCACCAATACAAGTGCGAAAAGTGGTTTTTCAACACTAACACAAGTGCGAAAAGTGGTTTTTCAACACTATCACAAGTGCAAAAAGTGTTTTTTCCACACTAATACAAGTGCAAAAGTGGTTTCCTGCACCAACACAAGTGCGAAAAGTGGTTTTTCAACACTAACACAAGTGCGAAAAGTGGTTTTTCCACACTAATACAAGTTCAAAAGTGGTTTCTTGCACCAACACAAGTGCAAAAAGTGTTTTTTCCACACTAATACAAGTGCAAAAGTGGTTTCCTGCACCAACACAAGTGCGAAAAGTGGTTTTTCAACACTAACACAAGTGCGAAAAGTGGTTTTTCAACACAATCACAAGTGCAAAAAGTGTTTTTTCCACACTAATACAAGTGCAAAAGTGGTTTCCTGCACCAACACAAGTGCGAAAAGTGGTTTTTCAACACTAACACAAGTGCGAAAAGTGGTTTTTCAACACTAACACATGTGCGAAAAGTGGTTTTTCAACACTAACACAAGTGCGAAAAGTGTTTTTTCCACACTAATACAAGTGCAAAAGTGGTTTCCTGCACCAACACAAGTGCGAAAAGTGGTTTTTCAACACTAACACAAGTGCGAAAAGTGGTTTTTCAACACTAACACGAGTGCGAAAAGTGGTTTTTCAACACTATCACAAGTGCAAAAAGTGTTTTTTCCACACTAATACAAGTGCAAAAGTGGTTTCCTGCACCAACACAAGTGCGAAAAGTGGTTTTCCAACACTAACACAAGTGCGAAAAGTGGTTTTTCAACACTAACACAAGTGCGAAAAGTGGTTTTTCAACACTATCACAAGTGCAAAAAGTGTTTTTGCCACACTAATACAAGTGCAAAAGTGGTTTCCTGCACCAACACAAGTGCGAAAAGTGGTTTTTCAACACTAACACAAGTGCGAAAAGTGGTTTTTCAACACTAACACAACTGCGAAAAGTGGTTTTTCCACACTAATACACATGCAAAAGTGGTTTCCTGCACCAACACAAGTGCGAAAAGTGGTTTTTCAACACTAACACAAGTGCGAAAAGTGGTTTTTCAACACTATCTCAAGTGCAAAAAGTGTTTTTTCCACACTAATACAAGTGCAAGAGTTGTTTCCTGCACCAACACAAGTGCAAAAAGTGGTTTTTCAACACTAACACAAGTGCGAAAAGTGGTTTTTCAACACTAACACATGTGCGAAAAGTGGTTTTTCCACACTAACAAGTGCAAAAGTGGTTTCCTGCACCAACACAAGTGCGAAAAGTGGTTTTTCAACACTAACACAAGTGCGAAAAGTGGTTTTTCAACACTATCACAAGTGCAAAAAGTGTTTTTTCCACACTAATACAAGTGCAAAAGTGGTTTCCTGCACCAACACAAGTGCAAAATGTGGTTTTCAACACTAACACAAGTGCGAAAAGTGGTTTTTCAACACTAACACAAGTGCGAAAAGTGTTTTTTCCACACTAATACAAGTGCAAAAGTGGTTTCCTGCACCATCACAAGTGCGAAAAGTGGTTTTCAACACTAACACAAGTGCGAAAAGTGGTTTTTCAACACTAACACAAGTGCGAAAAGTGGTTTTTCAACACTAACACAAGTGCGAAAAGTGGTTTTTCCACACTAATACAAGTGCAAAAGTGGTTTCCTGCACCAACACAAGTGCGAAAACTGGTTTTTCAACACTAACACAAGTGCGAAAAGTGGTTTTTCAACACTAACATAAGTGCGAAAAGTGGTTTTTCCACACTAATACAAGTGCAAAAGTGGTTTCCTGCACCAACACAAGTGCGAAAAGTGGTTTTTCAACACTAACACAATTGCGAAAAGTGGTTTTTCAACACTATCACAAGTGCAAAAAGTGTTTTTTCCACACTAATACAAGTGCAAAAGTGGTTTCCTGCACCAACACAAGTGCGAAAAGTGGTTTTTCAACACTAACACAAGTGCAAAAAGTAGTTTTTCAACACTATCACAAGTGCAAAAAGTGTTTTTTCTACACTAATACAAGTGCAAAAGTGGTTTCCTGCACCAACACAAGTGCGAAAAGTGGTTTTTCAACACTAACACAAGTGCGAAAAGTGGTTTTTCCACACTAATACAAGTTCAAAAGTGGTTTCCTGCACCAACACAAGTGCAAAAAGTGTTTTTTCCACACTAATACAAGTGCAAAAGTGGTTTCCTGCACCAACACAAGTGCGAAAAGTGGTTTTTCAACACCAACACAAGTGCGAAAAGTGGTTTTTCAACACAATCACAAGTGCAAAAAGTGTTTTTTCCACACTAATACAAGTGCAAAAGTGGTTTCCTGCACCAACACAAGTGCGAAAAGTGGTTTTTCAACACTAACACAAGTGCGAAAAGTGGTTTTTCAACACTAACACATGTGCGAAAAGTGGTTTTTCAACACTAACACAAGTGCGAAAAGTGTTTTTTCCACACTAATACAAGTGCAAAAGTGGTTTCCTGCACCAACACAAGTGCGTAAAGTGGTTTTTCAACACTAACACAATTGCGAAAAGTGGTTTTTCAACACTATCACAAGTGCAAAAAGTGTTTTTTCCACACTAATACAAGTGCAAAAGTGGTTTCCTGCACCAACACAAGTGCGAAAAGTGGTTTTTCAACACTAACACAAGTGCAAAAAGTGGTTTTTCAACACTATCACAAGTGCAAAAAGTGTTTTTTCCACACTAATACAAGTGCAAAAGTGGTTTCCTGCACCAACACAAGTGCGAAAAGTGGTTTTTCAACACTAACACAAGTGCGAAAAGTGGTTTTTCCACACTAATACAAGTTCAAAAGTGGTTTCCTGCACCAACACAAGTGCAAAAAGTGTTTTTTCCACACTAATACAAGTGCAAAAGTGGTTTCCTGCACCAACACAAGTGCGAAAAGTGGTTTTTCAACACTAACACAAGTGCGAAAAGTGGTTTTTCAACACAATCACAAGTGCAAAAAGTGTTTTTTCCACACTAATACAAGTGCAAAAGTGGTTTCCTGCACCAACACAAGTGCGAAAAGTGGTTTTTCAACACTAACACAAGTGCGAAAAGTGGTTTTTCAACACTAACACATGTGCGAAAAGTGGTTTTTCAACACTAACACAAGTGCGAAAAGTGTTTTTTCCACACTAATACAAGTGCAAAAGTGGTTTCCTGCACCAACACAAGTGCGAAAAGTGGTTTTTCAACACTAACACAAGTGCGAAAAGTGGTTTTTCAACACTAACACGAGTGCGAAAAGTGGTTTTTCAACACTATCACAAGTGCAAAAAGTGTTTTTTCCACACTAATACAAGTGCAAAAGTGGTTTCCTGCACCAACACAAGTGCGAAAAGTGGTTTTCCAACACTAACACAAGTGCGAAAAGTGGTTTTTCAACACTAACACAAGTGCGAAAAGTGGTTTTTCAACACTATCACAAGTGCAAAAAGTGTTTTTGCCACACTAATACAAGTGCAAAAGTGGTTTCCTGCACCAACACAAGTGCGAAAAGTGGTTTTTCAACACTAACACAAGTGCGAAAAGTGGTTTTTCAACACTATCAGAAGTTCAAAAAGTGTTTTTTCCACACTAATACAAGTGCAAACGTGGTTTCCTGCACCAACACAAGTGCGAAAAGTGTTTTTTCAACACTAACACAAGTGCGAAAAGTGGTTTTTCAACACTATCACAAGTGCAAAAAGTGTTTTTTCCACACTAATACAAGTGCAAAAGTGGTTTCCTGCACCAACACAAGTGCGAAAAGTGGTTTTTCAACACTAACACAAGTGCAAAAAGTGGTTTTTCAACACTAACACAAGTGTGAAAAGTGTTTTTTCCACACTAATACAAGTGCAAAAGTGGTTTCCTGCACCAACACAAGTGCGAAAAGTGGTTTTTCAACACTAACACAAGTGCGAAAAGTGGTTTTTCAACACTATCACAAGTGCAAAAAGTGTTTTTTCCACACTAATACAAGTGCAAAAGTGGTTTCCTGCACCAACATAAGTGCGAAAAGTGGTTTTTCAACACTAACACAAGTGCGAAAAGTGGTTTTTCAACACTAACACAAGTGCAAAAAGTGGTTTTTCCACACTAATACAAGTGCAAAAGTGGTTTCCTGCACCAACACAAGTGCGAAAAGTGGTTTTTCAACACTAACACAAGTGCGAAAAGTGGTTTTTCAACACTATCACAAGTGCGAAAAGTGTTTTTTCCACACTAATACAAGTGCAAAAGTGGTTTCCTGCACCATCACAAGTGCGAAAAGTGGTTTTTCAACACTAACACAAGTGCGAAAAGTGGTTTTTCGACACTATCACAAGTGCAAAAAGTGTTTTTTCCACACTAATACAAGTGCAAAAGTGGTTTCCTGCACCAACACAAGTGCAAAATGTGGTTTTCAACACTAACACAAGTGCGAAAAGTGGTTTTTCAACACTAACACAACTGCGAAAAGTGTTTTTTCCACACTAATACAAGTGCAAAAGTGGTTTCCTGCACCATCACAAGTGCGAAAAGTGGTTTTTCAACACTAACACAAGTGCGAAAAGTGGTTTTTCAACACTATCACAAGTGCAAAAAGTGTTTTTTCCACACTAATACAAGTGCAAAAGTGATTTCCTGCACCAACACAAGTGCGAAAAGTGGTTTTTCAACACTAACACAAGTGCGAAAAGTGGTTTTTCAACACTAACACAAGTGCGAAAAGTGGTTTTTCAACACTATCACAAGTTCAAGAAGTGTTTTTTCCACACTAATACAAGTGCAAAAGTGGTTTCCTGCACCAACACAAGTGCGAAAAGTGGTTTTTCAACACTAACACAAGTGTGAAAAGTGGTTTTTCAACACTATCACAA